>NW_027620906.1:0-1000 GCF_964198595.1 Lampetra fluviatilis
AGTATTTTAGTGGTATTTTAGTGGTATTTTAGTGGTATTTTAGTAGTATTTTAGTGGTATTTTAGTGGTATTTTAGTGGTATTTTAGTGGTATTTTAGTGGTATTTTAGTGGTATTTTAGTTGTATTTTAGTGGTATTTTAGTGGTATTTTAGTGGTATTTTAGTGGTATTTTAGTGGTATTTTAGTGGTATTTTAGTGGTATTTTAGTGGTATTTTAGTAGTATTTTAGTGGTATTTTAGTGGTATTTTAGTGGTATTTTAGTAGTATTTTAGTGGTATTTTAGTGGTATTTTAGTGGTATTTTAGTGGTATTTTAGTGGTATTTTAGTGGTATTTTAGTTGTATTTTAGTGGTATTTTAGTGGTATTTTAGTAGTATTTTAGTGGTATTTTAGTGGTATTTTAGTGGTATTTTAGTGGTATTTTAGTGGTATTTTAGTGGTATTTTAGTGGTATTTTAGTGGTATTTTAGTGGTATTATAGTGGTATTTTAGTGGTATTTTAGTAGTATTTTAGTGGTATTTGTGTGGTATTTAGTGGTATTTAGTGGTATTTTAGTGGTATTTTAGTGGTATTTTAGTGGTATTTTAGTAGTATTTTAGTGGTATTTTAGTAGTATTTTAGTGGTATTTTAGTGGTATTTTAGTGGTATTTTAGTGGTATTATAGTGGTATTTTAGTGGTATTTTAGTGGTATTTTAGTGGTATTTTTAGTGGTATTTTAGTAGTATTTTAGTGGTATTTTAGTAGTATTTTAGTGGTATTTTAGTGGTATTTTAGTGGTATTTTAGTGGTATTATAGTGGTATTTTAGTGGTATTTTAGTGGTATTATAGTGGTATTTTAGTGGTATTTTAGTGGTATTTTAGTGGTATTTTAGTTGTATTTTAGTGGTATTTTAGTGGTATTTTAGTGGTATTTTAGTGGTATTTTAGTAGTATTTTAGTGGTATTTTAGTGGTATTTTAGTGGTATTTTAGTAGTATTTTAGTGGTATTTTAGT
>NW_027620907.1:0-15034 GCF_964198595.1 Lampetra fluviatilis
CAGACACACAGACACACACACAGACACACACACACACAGACACACACACAGAGACACAGACACACAGACAGACACAGACACACACACACAGAGAGACAGACAGACACACACACACACACACAGACACACACACACAGACACACACACACACAGACACACACACAGAACACACACACACACAGACAGACACACACACACACAGACACACACACAGACACACACCCACAGACACAGACACACACACACCTACCACTCTCCCACTCTGCCACTCAAATAAGACAGCTCGTGGCTCCAAATATAACCCCGGAATTGGGTGGGGGGGGGGGTGATAGGGGGAGGGGTGAGAGGGGGGGGGTTATAGGGAGGGGGTGAAATGGGGGGGGTGAGAGGGGGGGTGAGAGCGAGGGGGGGGTGAGAGGGGGGGTGAGAGCGAGGGGGGGGGGTGAGAGGGGGGGATGAGAGGGAGGGGGAGTGAGAGGGGGGATGAGAGGGAGGGGGGGGGGTGAGGGGGGTGAAAGGAATGGTGAGAGGTGAGAGGTAGGATGAGAGGTAGGATGAGAGGGGGGGGGGGGGTGAGAGGGGGGTGAGAGGGGGAGGGGTGAGAAGGGGGGGGGGTGAGATGGGATGAGAGGGGGGGTGAGAAGGGGGGGGGGGTGAGAGGGATGAGAGGGGGGGTTGAGGGGGGTGAAAGGGATGGTGAGAGGTAGGATGAGAGGTAGGATGAGAGGGGGGGGGGGGTGAGGGGGGGGGGTGAGAGGGGGGGGTGAGAGGGGGAGGGGTGAGAGGTGGGGGATGCCCCCCCTCCAGGGACCGCTGTTGGGGGTCACGATGCCTAATTGCTAATTAAGTGTGGCCGTGTGTGTGTCTGTGTGTGTGTCTGTGTGTGTGTACACACTGCGTGTGTGTCTGTGTCTGTGTGTGTACACACTGCGTGTGTGTGTGGTCTTGTGGTGTGTCTGTGTGTGTGTGTCTGTGTGTGTGTCTGTGTGTGTGTGTACACACTGCGTGTGTGTCTGTGTCTGTGTGTGTGTCTGTGTGTGTGGTGTCTGTGTGTGTGTCTGTGTGTGTGTGTACACACTGCGTGTGTGTCTGTGTCTGTGTGTGTGTCTGTGTGTGTACACACTGCGTGTGTGTCTGTGTCTGTGTGTGTGTACACACTGCGTGTGTGTGTGTACTGTGTGTGTACACTGTGTGTGTGTCTGTGTGTGTGTACACACTGCGTGTGTGTCTGTGTCTGTGTGTGTGTACACACTGCGTGTGTGTGTGTACTGTGTGTGTGTACACTGTGTGTGTGTCTGTGTGTGTGTCTGTGGTGTGTGTGTCTGTGTGTGTGTGACTGTGTGTGTGTGTCTGTGTGTGTGTGTCTGTGTGTGTGTCTGTGTGTCTGTGTGTACACACTGCGTGTGTGTGTGTACTGTGTGTGTGTACACTGTGTGTGTGTCTGTGTGTGTGTGTGTACACTGTGTGTGTGTCTGTGTGTGTGTGTGTGTCTGTGTGTGTCTGTGTGTGTGTACACACTGCGTGTGTGTGTGTACTGTGTGTGTGTACACTGTGTGTGTGTCTGTGTGTGTGTCTGTGTGTGTGTGACCTGTGTGTGTGTGACTGTGTGTGTGTGTCTGTGTGTATGTGTGTACACACTGCGTGTGTGTGTGTCTGTGTGTGTGTACACACTGCGTGTGTGTGTGTCTGTGTGTGTGTACACACTGCGTGTGGTGTGTGTCTGTGTGTGTTTACACACTGCGTGTATGTGTGTACACACTGCGTGTGTGTGTGTCTGTGTGTGTGTACACACTGCGTGTGTGTGTGTCTGTGTGTGTTTACACACTGCGTGTGTGTCTGTGTGTGTGTGACTGTGTGTGTGACTGTGACTGTGTACACACTGCATGTGTGTGTGTACACTGTGTGTGTGTGTCTGTGTGTGTGTCTGTGTGTGTGTATACTGTGTGTGTGTGTCTCTGCGTGTGTTTATGGTTGTGTGTTTGTTATTGTTTTTGTCTCTGTGTGTGTGTGTAATGTGTGTGTGTACACACTGTGTGTGTACACTGTGTGTGTGTGTGCACTGTGTGTGTACACTGTGTGTGTGTGTACACTGTGTGTGTGTACACTCTCTGCGTACACTGTGTGTGTGTACACACTGTGTGTGTGTGTACACACTGTGTGTGTGTACACTGTGTGTGTGTGCACTGTGTGTGTGTACACACAGTGTATGTGTACACTGTGTGTGTGTACACTATCTGTGTACACTCTGTGTTGTTGCACACACTGTGTGTGTGTGTCTGTGTGTGTTTATGGTTGTGTGTTTGTTATGGTTTTTGTGTCTCTGTGTGTACACTGTGTGTGTGTACACTGTGTGTGTGTACACACTGTGTGTGTGTGTACACTGTGTGTGTGTGTGCACTGTGTGTGTGTACACACACACACTGTGTGTACGTACACACTGTGTGTGTGTACACTGTGTGTGTGTGTACACACTGTGTGTGTGTACACTGTGTGTGTGTGTGCACTGTGTGTGTGTGCACACAGTGTATGTGTACACACTGTGTGTGTGTACACTGTGTGTGTGTGTGTGCACTTGTGTGTGTGTACACACAGTGTATGTGTACACACTGTGTGTGTGTACACTGTGTGTGTGTGTGCACTGTGTGTGTGTACACACAGTGTATGTGTGCAACACTGTGTGTGTGTTACACTGTGTGTGTGTGTGCACTGTGTGTGTGTACGTACACACACTGTGTGTGGTGTGTACGTACACACTGTGTGTGTGTACACTGTGTGTGTGTGCACTGTGTGTGTGGTACACACAGTGTATGTGTGCACTGTGTGTACGTACACACTGTGTGTGTGTACACTGTGTGTGTGTGTGTGCACTGTGTGTGTGTACACTGTGTGTGTGTGTGTGCACTGTGTGTGTGTGTACACACACTGTGTGTGTGTACACACACACAGTGTATGTGTGCACTGTGTGTACGTACACACTGTGTGTGTGTACACTGTGTGTGTGTGTGCACTGTGTTGTGTACTGTGTGTGTGTGTACACACTGTGTGTGTGTGTGCACTGTGTGTGTGTACACACAGTGTGTGTGCCACTGTGTGTACGTACACACTGTGTGTGTGTACACTGTGTGTGTGTGTGTGCACTGTGTGTGTGTACTTGTGTGTGTGTGTACACACTGTGTGTGTGTGTGCACTGTGTGTGTGTACACACAGTGTGTGTGTGTGTGTGTGTACACTGTGTGTGTGTACACTGTGTGTGTGTGCACTGTGTGTGTGTACACACTGTGTGTGTGTACACACTGTGTGTGTGTGTACACTGTGTGTGTGTACACACTGTGTGTGTACACGTACACACACTGTGTGTGTGTGTACTTGGCTCTGCTCGCAAACAATCAGTGAACCGCTCCCTAACCCCATGGGGGAGTTCCGGTAATGGACAGGAGATGAGACTGGGGAATGAGGTCATTTATGGGCAGACCGACACAACAACAACAACATCAACACGCCAACATCATCAACGAAACAACCACATGAACGACATCACCAACATCATCAACAACATCAAAATAACAAGATACATTAACAACATCAACACAAAATGACACATCAACAAGACGACACTAGAAGACATTTACACCAACAACATACAACAACAACAACAACAATTAAAATCACGTACAACAACATTCACCAACAACTAATATCTCTCTACATGACAGCAACATAAAGACAGAATATCCCCCCGCCCGGTATAGCCTGACATTCTGTTGGGGGCAAGTGCTGTTAGCGAGTAGCAGCAGCAGCGCCTATGAAGGAGACAAAGACAAAGATCCCCCGTGTAGCCTCTAACAGACTGATGGGGCAAGTGCTGTTAGCGAGTAGCAGCAGCGCCTATGAAGGAGACAAAGACAAAGATCCCCCGTGTAGCCTCTAACAGACTGATGGGGCAAGTGCTGTTAGCGAGGGGTAGCAGCAGCGCCTATGAAGGCCGAGTGATCATCAACCACGCCCGGCCGCCTTTGTCTCCCCAGTGGCGATGTTTTTACAACGCACCACCACTGCGTACTCGTTTAAGGCTGAGTCGACCTAGGGGAAGTCCCCAGGACCAGGCTCAGATGGTCCCTCAACCTGAGACGGGAATCGAACTCGGGTCGCCGGGTTACAGCTACCTGAGCAAGCAACACGCACGCGCGCGCGCGCACACAAAGCACACGCAATAGATCTAGAGATAAAGGCAAAGCTCCCCCGTGCAGCCCGACACGCGGCTGCTGGGGACAAGTGCTGTGACGGAGGGGGCTCTGGGACGATGCCACGAATCGGTGGGGTCTCGGTGGGGTGGCCGATTCCACTGCCCGGCCGCCTTTGTCTCCCCAGCGGTGACGTCACACGCACCACCGTCATCACCGTATACGAACAAACCAGGTCCCTATGTCCAGTTGCCCAATCGGACCGAGAGTCGCAAGTTCAATCGCCGCGCAACAGATGGCGGTGGTGGCATCTACATCTGCAGAACGTGAAGAACCAGTGGCATCTGCATTTACAGAACCTGACGAACCAGTGGCATCTACATCTGCAGAACGTGAAGAATCAGTGGCATCTACATCTGCAGAACGTGAAGAACCAGTGGCATCTACATCTGCAGAACCTGACGAACCAGTGGCATCTACATCTGCAGAACGTGAAGAATCAGTGGCATCTACATCTGCAGAACGTGAAGAACCAGTGGCATCTACATCTGCAGAACGTGAAGAACCAGTGGAATCTACATCTGCAGAACGTGAAGAACCAGTGGCATCTACATCTACAGAACGTGAAGAACCAGTGGCATCTACGTCTGCAGAATGTGAAGAACCAGTGGCATCTACATCTGCAGAACGTGATGAACCAGTGGCATCTACATCTGCAGAATGTGAAGAACCAGTGGCATCTACATCTGCAGAACGTGAAGAACCAGTGGCATCTACATCTACAGAACGTAAAGAACCAGTGGCATCTACATCTGCAGAACGTGAAGAACCAGTGGCATCTACATCTGCAGAACGTGAAGAACCAGTGGCATCTACATCTGCAGAACGTGAAGAACCAGTGGCATCTACATCTGCAGAACGTGAAGAACCAGTGGAATCTACATCTGCAGAACGTGAAGAACCAGTGGCATCTACATCTACAGAACGTGAAGAACCAGTGGCATCTACGTCTACAGAACGTGAAGAACCAGTGGCATCTACGTCTGCAGAACGTGAAGAACCAGTGGCATCTACATCTGCAGAACGTGAAGAACCAGTGGCATCTACATCTGCAGAACGTATAGAACCAGTGGCATCTACATCTGCAGAACGTGAAGAACCAGTGGCATCTACATCTGCAGAACGTGACGAACCAGTAGCATCTACATCTGCAGAACGTGAAGAACCAGTGGCATCTACATCTGCAGAACGTGAAGAACCAGTGGCATCTACATCTGCAGAACGTGAAGAATCAGTGGCATCTACATCTGCAGAACGTAAAGAACCAGTGGCATCTACATCTGCAGAACGTGAAGAATCAGTGGCATCTACATCTGTAGAACGTGAAGAATCAGTGGCATCTACATCTGCAGAACGTGACGAACCAGTGGCATCTACATCTGCAGAACGTAAAGAATCAGTGGCATCTACATCTGCAGAACGTAAAGAATCAGTGGCATCTACATCTGCAGAACGTGAAGAACCAGTGGCATCTACATCTGCAGAACGTGAAGAACCAGTGGCATCTACATCTGCAGAACGTAAAGAATCAGTGGCATCTACATCTGCAGAACGTGAAGAACCAGTGGCATCTACATCTGCAGAACGTGAAGAACCAGTGGCATCTACATCTGCAGATCGTGAAGAACCAGTGGCATCTACATCCTCAGAACGTGAAGAACCAGTAGCATCTACATCTGCAGAACGTGAAGAACCAGTGGCATCTACATCTGCAGAACGTGAAGAACCAGTGGCATCTACATCTGTAGAACGTGAAGAACCAGTGGCATCTACATCTGCAGAACGTGAAGAACCAGCGCCTTGACAAAATAATTTGCATAGCAACAGAGGAATTTTAGCATATTTATGGGAAATGCAGATATGAGATTAGTCACTACTTGTGGAATGCGTAGAAGGTGGGGGGGGGTCTCAAAGTCATATTATGCCCGTGCATTATGTAGGATTAGCAGCAACAAAGGGAGGAAGTATGGTTAGCAGTAATAAAGGGAAGGAATTTGTTTTTATTTGACCAGGTGAGGGCCCACACCACCGAGTCACTCTGTAGCACTTTGTTCAGAAGCGTGCTGGCTTTCGCACACGATAGCTCGGCGAAGGGGGCTTATCGTCATCATCGTCGTCGTCGTCATCATCGCGAGGACATTTATAGCCGCGGCCAAACAACTCTCCGAACGCGTGACCGTCGGTTCTAAATTTGGAGCGGGGAATAACCGGACGAGGACCCGGAGAAAAATCCACGCGATTACGGAGAGAGAGAGACACGCAAACTCTGAATATACAGCAGCTGGCGTCGTCAGGGTCGGGATCGAACCCACGACCTCCTGTACACCAGGCGAGGTAGTCAACATCTCCTAGCCACCGTGATAATGATTATGAGAGAGAGAGACACGCAAACTCCACATATACAGCAGCAGGCGTCGTCAGGGTCGGGATCGAACCCACGACCTCCTGTACACCAGGCGAGGTAGTCAACATCTCCTAGTCACCGTGATGATGATGAGAGAGAGAGACACGCAAACTCCAAATATACAGCAGCAGGCGTCGTCAAGGTCGGGATGGAACCCACGACCTCCTGTACACCAGGCGAAGTCGTCAACATCTCCTAGCCACCGTGATGATGATTATGAGAGAGAGACACGCAAACTCCAAATATACAGCAGCAGGCGTCGTCAGGGTCGGGATCGAACCCACGACCTCCTGTACACCAGGCGAGGTAGTCAACATCTCCTAGTCACCGTGATGATGATGAGAGAGAGACACGCAAACTCCCAATATACAGCAGGGATCGAACCCACGACCCTTCCGCATACCAGGCGAGTTAGTTAACATCTCCAAGTCACCTCGCCTGCTAAACAATGGGGGAGGGTGGTGGACATAGCAGACGTGGGCACATAGTACGGTACAACTATCAGCACGTTCGGCTACGTACGGGTGCAAAGGAAGATCAACATACCACTCAACACGTAGGCCCTTCGCGACCATTATTATTATCAGCAATATGAGGTTTTTTTGGGTGAGAGCGCGTCAATTTCAATGTTGTGATACACAGAGGCCCATAGAGACTCACAGAGACCCATAAAGATACACAGAGACTCATGGAGACTCACAGAGACCCATAAAGATACACAGATACACATAGAGACTCACAGAGACACATAGAGACTCATAGAGATACACAGAGACTCATAGAAACTCAAAGAGACACATAGAGACTCACAGAGACCCATAGAGATACACAGAGACTCAAAGAGACTCACAGAGACTCATAGAGATAAACAGAGACACATAGAGACTCACAGAGACACACAGAGACTCATATAGATATACACAGAGACTCATAGAGACTCACAGAGACACATAGAGACTCACAGAGACCCATAGAGATACACAGAGACTCATAGAGACTCACAGAGATACATAGAGATACACAGAGACTCATAGAGACTCACAGAGACACATATATACATATACATAGAGGCCCATAGAAATACACAGAGACTCATAGAAACTCACAGACACGCATAGAGCGATACACAGAGGCCCATAGAGATACACAGATGCCCATAGAGACACACAGAGGCCCATAGAGATACACAGAGACTCATAGGAACTCACAGACACACATAGAGACGCACATAGACTCATAGAGACTCACAGAGACACAGAGACTCATAGAGACTCACAGAGACACATATGAGATACATGGATACCTATAGAAATGCATAGAGACCCATAGAGACTCACAGAGACACAGAGACCCACAGAGACACACAGAGACACACAGAGATATGCAGCGACACACAGAGACACAGAGACCCACAGAGACACACAGAGACCCACAGAGACACAGAGACACACAGAGACCCACAGAGACACAGAGACACACAGAGACACACAGAGACACACAGATACTTACAGAGACACACAGAGACACATAGAGACACACAGAGGCCCATAGAGACACACAGAGACCCACAGAGACACAGAGACCCACAGAGACACAAAGACACACAGAGACTCACAGAGAAACAGAGACTCACAGAGACACATAGAGATACATAGAGGCCGATAGAGACACACAGAACCCCATAGAGATACACAGAGGCCCATAGAGACACACAGAGACGCACAGAGACCCATAGAGACGCACAGAGATACACAGAGACCCATAGAGATACACAGAGACTCAGAGACTCACAGAGACACATAGAGACTCACAGAGACTCACAGAGACCCATAGAGATACACAGAGACTCAGAGACTCACAGATACACATAGAGATACACAGAGACTCATAGAAACTCACAGAGACCCATAGAGCCATACACAGAGACCCACAGAGATGCATGAGAGACAACCCACGGTACCGTGACTGTTGCCATGCCACCCAAACTATAGACCACGCGGTGAACCCACAGAGACACAAGGAGACCCATAGACTCACACAGAGACCCATAGACTCACACAGAGACCCATACTCACACAGAGACCCATACTCACACAGAGACCCATAGACTCACACAGAGACCCATAGACTCACACAGAGACCCATAGACTCACACAGAGACCCATAGACTCACACAGAGACCCACACTCACACAGAGACCCGTAGACTCACACAGAGACCCATACTCACACAGAGATTCATAGACTCACACCGAGACCCATAGACTCACACAAAGAACCACAGACTCACACAGAGATCCATAGACTCACACAGAGACACATAAACTCACACAGAGATGCATAAACTCACACACAGACCCATAGACTCACAGAGACCCATAGACTCACACAGCAGAGATCCACAGACTCACACAGATACCCACAGACTCACACAGACACCCATACACTCATACAGAGATCCATATACTCACACAGAGACCCATAGACTCACACAGACACCCACACTCATACAGAGACCCATAGACTCACACAGAGACCCACAGACTCACACAGCAGAGACCCACAGACTCACACAGAGACCCACAGACTCACGAAGCAGAGACCCGTAGTTTGCTGCCCTCCCTGCGATCAGCACGGTGTGGCTACGTACGGTGCGAAAGAGGTGTCAACAAACGCACACACAAACACCGCCCACCCAAGGGCGACCGGCGGCTGTTGTCATTGGTGGACGACGGCAATGGATTCGTCGAATCCATCTGTGCGGTGAACGTTGGCACGATGAGCAGATGGAGCTGATGTTCCACGGTGGCTGATCAATAAGTTCGGAGGGCATCGATGGGGTTTGCCCAACAGACTGTGCACAAAGGCAAAGGATCGTTCCCACCGTATAGCCTTCACCGGCCGTTGGGGCAAGTGCTGTTAGCGAGCACCACCACACCCGGCCGCCTTTGTCTCCCTAGTGGCGATGTTTACGCGTCGCACAAGGCACCGTGCTCATTCGAGGCCGAGTCTACCTAGGGCAGGCCACGGGACCGATTCAGAGAGTCACAGAACCAGTGTCACCCGCAATGTCACTCCCACAGTGTCACTCAAAATGTCACCCGCAGTGTCAACAACAATGTCACCCACAGTGTCACCCGCAGTGTCAACAACAATGTCACCCACAGTGTCACCCACAGTGTCACTCACAGAGACACCCACAGTGTCACTCACAGTGTCACTCACAGAGACACCCACAGTGTCACCCACAGTGTCACTCACAGAGACACCCACAGTGTCACCCACAGTGTCACTCACAGAGACACCCACAGTGTCACCCGCAGTGGCACCCACAGTGTCACTCACAATGTCACTCACAGTGTCACCCACAGTGTCACCCGCAGTGGCACCCACAGTGTCACTCACAATGTCACTCACAGTGTCACCCACAGTGTCACTCAAATGGACACCCACAGTGTCACAGACCCAGTGTCGCCCACAGTGTCACCCACAGTGTCACCCACAGTGTCACCCGCAGTGGCACCCACAGTGTCACTCACAATGTCACTCACAGTGTCACCCACAGTGTCACTCACAGAGACACCCACAGTGTCACAGACCCAGTGTCGCCCACAGTGTCACCCACAGTGTCACCCACAATGTCACCCACAATGTCACCCACAGTGTCACAGTGTCACCCACAGTGTCACCCACAGTGTCACTCACAATGTCACCCACAGTGTCACTCACAGAGACACCCACAGTGTCACTCACAGTGTCACCCACAGTGTCACCCACAGTGGCACCCACAATGTCACCCACAATGTCACCCACAGTGTCACACCCACATTGTCACAGTGTCACAGACCCAGTGTCACTCACAGTGTCACCCACAGAGTCACTCACAGTGTCACCCATAGTGTCACCCGCAGTGTCACCCACAGTGTCACCCGCAGTGTCACCCACAGTGTCACCCACAATGTCACATCCACAGTGTCACCCACAATGTCACATTCACAGTGTCACAGACCCAGTGTCACCCACAGTGTCACACCCACATTGTCACAGTGTCACAGACCCAGTGTCACCCACAGTGTCACACTCACAGTGTCACCCACAGTGTCACCCACAGTGTCACTCACAATGTCACATTCACAGTGTCACAGACCCAGTGTCACCCACAGCCCTGGGCTCTCCCCCTACCTCTAGCCCTGATCCCTGTCCCTAGCCCCCCTTGCCCCCTGCCCCCCCCCCCCTGCCCCCCCTGCCCCCCCCCCGCCCCCCCCCCCCCGGCCCCCCCTCGCACCAGGTCTGCGCGACGGTGAAGCGTCGCCGCTGGTGGATGCTGCGGTTCATGAGCAGCTTGCGGAACAGGCTCGGGGAGCAGCGCGGAGACGGCGCCGGCGAGTCGCGGGGGGACGGCGGCGTGCCCCCCCCCCGCGCCGAGGCCCCCCCCCGCGCCGAGGCCCCCCACCCCAGGGAGGCCCCCCACGCCGAGCCGCAGTCGCTCCAGGGGCTCGCCGCCCGCAGTCTCCGACATCGCCGCTGGGCACCCCCCCCCCCGCCCGCCCCCCCCCCCGCCGGGAGTTGGACTCCCACTGGCTGGAGAAGCCGGGTCGGCCGCCTGGCTGGCTGGCTGCCTGGCTGGCTGCCTGGCTGGGTGGTTGGTTGGCTGGGTGGCTGGCTGCCTGGCTGGCTGGGTGGCTGGCTGGGTGGGTGGGTGGCTGCCTGGCTGGGTGGGTGGCTGCCTGGCTGGCTGGGTGGCTGCCTGACTGCCTGGCTGGGTGGTTGGCTGGCTGGGTGGCTGCCTGACTGGCTGGTTGGCTGGTTGGCTGGGTGGCTGGGTGGGTGGCTGGCTGGGTGGGTGGGTGGCTGGCTAGCTGGGTGGCTGGGTGCCTGCCTGGCTGGCTGCCTGGCTGGCTAGCTGGGTGGCTGGGTGGCTGGCTAGCTGGGTGGCTGGGTGGGTGGGTGGCTGCCTGGCTGAGTGGCTGGGTGGCTGGTGGGTGGTTGGCTGGGTGGCTGGGTGGGTGGTTGGCTGGGTGGCTAGCTGGGTGGCTGCCTGGCTGGGTGGGTGGCTGGCTGGGTGGCTGGGTAGCTGCCTGGCTGGGTGGCTGGGTGGGTGGGTGGCTGGGTGGCTGCCTGGCTGGGTGGGTGGCTGGCTGGGTGGGTGGCTGACTATCTGGGTGGGTGGCTGGGTGGCTGGCTAGCTGGGTGGCTGGGTGGCTGCCTGGCTGGGTGGCTGGGTGGCTGACTATCTGGGTGACTGACTAAGTGACCGGCCGACTGGCTGGCTGAACGAGCAACAAAGTGACTTGTTGTTGTTGTTGTTGCTGCTGGTGGTGGTGGTGACCGGCTGGCTGGCTTTGACTAGATGACTGGCCGAGCGACTTGCCGGGGGCACCGGCTGAACAGATGACTGAGCAGTCGTCCCGATCATCGACGAGTGACTTGCCAGAGGAGGGGGCCGATTGGGGTTGGTGGTGATGATCGGCCCGGCGCGAGGAAGCCCAAATGAACAAGCGGGTCCAGGCGGTTGTTGTTGGTGGCGGTGGTTGTGGTTGTTGTTGGTTGTTGTTGTTGTTGTTGGTGGCCTGGTCTCCCGCTGCCGGACCAGCTTCACGGTCGACTCGGAGGCATCGTGACCCGTGGGTTGACGCCCTCCCCGGCGGCATCAAAGAACGACTCCTGGGGGCTGAACGACGCCGGCAGCAGGAGTAGCAGCAGTAGGAGCAGCAGTAGTAGCAGCAGCAGCAGTAGTAGCAGTAGCAGCAGCAGCAGCAGCAAGAGCAGCAGCAGCAGCAGGAGGAGGTCGCCGAGGGGCGAGAGGCTTCGTCTCCGCTGTGTCCGCAGACTCCGTGACCACCTCTTACTGCCGGCTTCGAGTCATCGTGGAATCTCCAACACCTCCACCTCCTTCTCCACCTCTTCAACCTCCTCCACCTCCTCCTCTTCCACCTCCTCCACCTCCTCCTCTTCCACCTCCTCCTCTGACTCCTCTTACTCCTCCACCTCCTCCTCTTCCACCTCCTCCACCTCCTCCTCTTCCACCTCCTCCACCTCCTCCACCTCCTCCTCTTCCACCTCCTCCACCTCCTCCTCCTCCTCCTCTGACTCCTCTTCCACCTCCTCCACCTCCTCCACCTCTTCTTCCCCGCTCGTCCGTCCCACTGCCTGGACCGATATGACTCCGGGGGTGATGTGGTGGTGGTGGTGGTGCTGGTGGTGGTGCTCCTGGTGGTGGTGGTGGTGCTCCTGGTGGTGGTGCTCCTGGTGGTGGTGGTGGTGCTCCTGGTGGTGCTGCTGGTGGTTGTTGTTGTTGTTGTAGTAATTTCTGGGTCTCTAGATCAAGTTGGTGCTGTGTCCCCCACCCCACCTGCTCTCTGTGTTGTCTCTCTACCTCTGTGTCTCTCTACCTCTGTGTCTCTCTACCTCTGTGTTGTCTCTCTACCTCTGTGTCTCTGTGTCTCTCTACCTCTGTGTCTCTCTCTCTGTGTCTCTCTCTTTCTGTGGTGTCTCTCTCTGTGTCTCTCTCTCTCTCTGTGTCTCTCTGTGGTGTCTCTCTCTGTGTCTCTCTACCTCTGTGTTGTCTCTCTCTCTCTGTGTCTCTCTCTCTCTCTCTGTGTCTCTCTCTGCGTGTCCGTCTCTCGCCGTCTCCCCGGCGCCTCTGTCTCCTCTCACTTAACAACGAACACAACAATAACAACAACAACGAACACAACAATAATATCGCTGCGGGTTCACTCTGCCTCCACGTCGGCTCGCTCTCGATCTGCGAGGACACACATATCTCCCTCCCTCCACCACCACCCTCCTCTCTCTCCCTCCCTCCACCACCACCACCACTCTCTCTCTGCAGCCCCACCACCACCCCCACCACCACCCCCACCACTCTCTCCCTCCCTCCCTCCACCACCACCACTCTCTCTCTGCAGCCCCACCACCACCCCCACCACCACCCCCACCACCACCCCCACCACTCTCTCCCTCCCTCCACCACCACCACTCTCTCTCTGCAGCCCCACCACCACCCCCCACCACCACCCCCACCACTCTCTCCCTCCCTCCCTCCACCACCACCACCCTCTCTCTCTGCAGCCCCTCCACCACCCCCACCACCACCCCCACCACTCTCTCTCCCTCCCTCCACCACCACCACCACCCTCCTCTCTCTCTGCAGCCCCTCCACCACCCCCACCACCACCCCCACCACTCTCTCTCTCTCTGTGCACCCCCACCACCACCACCCCCACCACCACCACCACACTCTCTCTCTCTCTGTGCACCCCCACCACCACCCCCACCACCACCACCACCACACTCTCTCTCTGTGCACCCCCACCACCACCACCCCCCACCACCACCACACTCTCTCTCTGTGCACCCCCACCACCACCACCCCCACCACCACCACCACACTCTCTCTCTCTGTGCACCCCCACCACCACCACCACCCCCACCACCACCACCACACTCTCTCTCTCTCTGTGCACCCCCACCACCACCACCCCCACCACCACCACCACACTCTCTCTCTCTCTGTGCACCCCCACCACCACCACCCCCACCACCACCACCACACTCTCTCTCTCTGTGCACCCCCACCACCACCACCACCCCCACCACCACCACCACACTCTCTCTCTCTCCCGCTGTCTTATTGTGTTGTGAGCCGGGCAACATGCACATCGATGCTGCTGCTGCTGCTCTTAAGCCCCTCCCCCCACTCCCTCCCCCATCTCCCTCCCCCCTATCTCCCCCACTCTCTTTCTCCGGGTCTCCCCCCTCCCCTCATCTCCCCCTCCCCTCTCTCCCTCCCCACTCCCCACTCCCTCCCCTCTCCCTCCCCACTCCCTCCCCACTCCCCACTCCCTCTCCCTCCCCTCTCCCCACTCCCTCCCCTCTCTCTCCCCCCCTCACCCCCTCCCCCCCCCACTCCCTCTCCTCTCTCTCCCCCCTCAACCCCACTCCCTCCCCCCCCACTCCCTCTCTCTCTCCGGGTCTCCCCCCTCCCCTCATCTCCCCCTCCCCTCTCCCCCCTCTCCCCACTCTCCCCCCTCTCCCCCCTCTCCCCCCTCTCTCCCGCACGATGCCTCCTCCCTTTCTCTTTCAATTCTCCCCACTCTCTCCACTCTCTTGCCAATCTCTGCCTCTCCCCCCCCACTCTCCCCCCACTCTCCCCCCACTCTCTCCCGACTCTCTCTCCACTCTCTTGCCAATCTCTGCCTCTCCCCCCCACTCTCCCCCCACTCTCCCCCCACTCTCTCCCGACTCTCTCCACTCTCTCTCCACTCTCTTGCCAATCTCTGCCTCTCCCCCCCCACTCTCCCCCCACTCTCCCCCCACTCTCTCCCGACTCTCTCCACTCTCTCTCCACTCTCTTGCCAATCTCTGCCTCTCCCCCCCCACTCTCC
>NW_027620909.1:0-2500 GCF_964198595.1 Lampetra fluviatilis
AGTGAGTGATTGAGTGAGTGGGTGAGTGAGTGAGTGAGTGGGTGAGTGAGTGGGTGAGTGATTGAGTGAGTGGGTGAGTGAGTGGGTGAGTGGGTGAGTGAGTGATTGAGTGGGTGAGTGAGTGAGTGAGTGAGTGGGTGAGTGATTGAGTGAGTGGGTGAGTGAGTGAGTGAGTGAGTGGGTGAGTGAGTGGTTGAGTGAGTGAGTGGGTGAGTGAGTGGGTGGGTGAGTGAGTGAGTGAGTGATTGAGTGGGTGAGTGAGTGAGTGAGTGGGTGAGTGATTGAGTGAGTGGGTGAGTGAGTGAGTGAGTGGGTGAGTGAGTGGGTGAGTGAGTGGGTGAGTGAGTGGGTGGGTGCGTGAGTGAGTGATTGAGTGAGTGAGTGAGGGAGTGATTGAGTGGGTGAGTGAGTGAGTGAGTGGGTGAGTGATTGAGTGAGTGGGTGAGTGAGTGAGTGAGTGAGTGGGTGAGTGAGTGGTTGAGTGAGTGAGTGGGTGAGTGAGTGGGTGGGTGAGTGAGTGAGTGAGTGAGTGAGTGAGTGAGTGATTGAGTGGGTGAGTGAGTGGGTGAGTGGGTGGGTGGGTGAGTGAGTGAGTGGGTGAGTGAGTGGGTGGGTGCGTGAGTGAGTGATTGAGTGGGTGAGGGAGTGAGTGAGTGGGTGAGTGAGTGATTGAGTGAGTGATTGAGTGGGTGAGTGAGTGGGTGAGTGGGTGGGTGGGTGAGTGAGTGAGTGGGTGAGTGAGTGGGTGGGTGCGTGAGTGAGTGATTGAGTGGGTGAGGGAGTGAGTGATTGAGTGAGTGAGTGAGTGGGTGATTGAGTGGGTGGGTGAGTGAGTGATTAAGTGATTGAGTGGGTGAGTGAGTGAGTGGGTGATTGAGTGGGTGATTGAGTGGGTGAGTGAGTGATTGAGTGAGTGAGTGAGTGGGTGAGTGAGTGGGTGAGTGAGTGAGTGATTAAGTGATTGAGTGGGTGAGTGAGTGGTATGGGTGAGTGGGTGTGTGAGTGAGTGGGTGAGTGAGTGGGTGATTGAGTGAGTGAGTGAGTGGGTGATTGAGTGGGTGAGTGAGTGGGTGATTGAGTGATTGAGTGAGTGGTTGAGTGAGTGGGTGGGTGAGTGAGTGAGTGGATGATTGAGTGGGTGAGTGAGTGAGTGAGTGGGTGAGTGAGTGGGTGAGTGAGTGGGTGAGTGAGTGGGTGATTGAGTGAGTGAGTGGGTGAGTGAGTGGGTGATTGAGTGAGTGAGTGAGTGATTAAGTGATTGAGTGAGTGGTTGAGTGAGTGAGTGATTAAGTGATTGAGTGAGTGGGTGAGTGAGTGGTTGAGTGATGTTGTTGATTTTGTACCTCCGAATCTGGGAGGTCCAACTGGGTCCAAGGTTCCGCAGGAAGGAATCTCTTGGAGAGCGGAACAACATCCTCCTCCTCCCCATCGCCCCCATCACCACCATCACCCCACCGCCTCTTCCTGTACCACCATCATCATCATCAACATCATCATCAACATCATCATCACCACCACCACCAGCACAATCACCACCGCCACCACCATCGCCCCACCGCCTCTTCCTGTACCACCATCAACACCACCACCATCATCAACATCACCACCACCATCATCATCAACATCACCAGCACCACATCCTCCTCCTCCTCCCCATCGCCCCCATCGCCACCATCACCCCACCGCCTCTTCCTGTACCACCATCAACACCACCACCATCATCATCACCACCACCATCATCAACATCACCAGCACAATCACCACCATCGCCACCATCACCCCACCGCCTCTTCCTGTACCACCATCACCACCATCACCATCATCATCACCACCACCATCATCATCAACATCACCAGCACCATCATCATCAACATCACCAGCACCACATCCTCCTCCTCCTCCCCATCGCCCCCATCGCAACCATCACCCCACCGCCTCTTCCTGTACCACCATCAACACCATCATCATCATCATCAACACCATCATCAACACCACCAGCACAATCACCACCATCGCCACCATCACCCCACCGCCTCTTCCTGTACCACCATCAACACCATCATCATCATCATCAACACCATCATCATCACCACCACCATCACCATCATCACCATCATCAACATCATCATCACCACCACCATCGCCACTATCACCCCACCGCCTCTCCCTGTACCACCATCAACACCACTACCATCATCACCACCACCACCACTACCATCATCATCAACATCCTCCTCCCCATCGCCCCCAACTCCACCATCACCCCACCGCCTCTCCCTGTACCACCATCAACACCACTACCATCATCATCACCACCACTACCATCACCATCAACACCATCACCACCATCATCACCACCACCACCACCATCATCATCATCATCATCCTCCTCCTCCTCCCCATCACCACCATCACCACCATCACCCCACCGCCTCCTCCTGTACCACCATCAACACCATCATCATCATCATCACCATCATCACCATCATCATCATCACCA
>NW_027620909.1:7500-14921 GCF_964198595.1 Lampetra fluviatilis
CTATCTTAATTAGTTCAGCCATCTTGATTAGTTCAAACCATCTTGATTGTTTCAGCCATCTTGATTGGTTCAAGCCATCTTGATTAGTTCAACCATCTTGATTAGTTTAACCATCTTGATTAGTTCAAGCCATCTTGATTAGTTCAAACCATCTTGATTAGTTCAAACCATCTTGATTAGTTCAACCATCTTGATTAGTTCAAACCATCTTGATTAGTTCAAGCCATCTTGATAGTTCAACCATCTTGATTAGTTCAAACCATCTTGATTAGTCCAAGCCATCTTGATTAGTTCAGCCATCTTGATTAGTTCAAGCCATCTTGATTAGTTCAAGCCATCTTGATTAGTTCAAATCATATTGATTAGTTCAAGCCATCTTGATTAGTTCAAATCATCTTGATTAGTTCAAACCATCTTGATTAGTTCAAGCCATCTTGATTAGTTCAACCATCTTGATTAGTTCAAACCATCTTGATTAGTTCAGCCATCTTGATTAGTTCAAGCCATCTTGATTAGTTCAGCCATCTTGATTAGTTCAGCCATCTTGATTAGTTCAAGCCATCTTGATTAGTTCAGCCATCTTGATTAGTTCAAGCCATCTTGATTAGTTCAAACCATCTTGATTAGTTCAAGTCATCTTGATTAGTTCAAACCATCTTGATTAGTTCAGCCATCTTGATTAGTTCAAACTATCTTGATTAGTTCAGCCATCTTGATTAGTTCAAGCCATCTTGATTAGTTCAAACAATCTTGATTAGTTCAAGCCATCTTGATTAGTTCAAACTATCTTAATTAGTTCAGCCATCTTGATTATTTCAAACCATCTTGATTGTTTCAGCCATCTTGATTGGTTCAAGCCATCTTGATTAGTTCAACCATCTTGATTAGTTCAACCATCTTGATTAGTTCAAGCCATCTTGATTAGTTTAAACCATCTTGATTAGTTCAAACCATCTTGATTAGTTCAACCATCTTGATTAGTTCAAACCATTTTGATTAGTTCAAGCCATCTTGATTAGTTCAGCCATCTTGATTAGTTCAAACCATCTTGATTAGTTCAGCATCTTGATTAGTTCAAACCATCTTGATTAGTTCAAGCCATCTTGATTAGTTCAAACCATCTTGATTAGTTCAGCCATCTTGATTAGTTCAAACTATCTTGATTACTTAAAACCATCTTGATTAGTTCAAGCCATCTTGATTAGGTCAAGCCATCTTGATTAGTTCAAACCATCTTGATTAGTTCAAACCATCTTGATTGTTTCAGCCATCTTGATTGGTTCAAACAATCTTGATTAGTTCAAACTATCTTGATTACTTAAAACCATCTTGATTAGTTCAAACCATCTTGATTAGTTCAAGCCATCTTGATTAGTTCAAACCATCTTGATTAGTTCAAACCATCTTGATTGTTTCAGCCATCTTGATTGGTTCAAACAATCTTGATTAGTTCAAACTATCTTGATTATTTAAAACCATCTTGGTTAGTTCAAACCATCTTGATTACTTAAAACCATCTTGATTAGTTCAAACCATCTTGATTGGTCAAGCCATCTTCATTAGTTCAAACTATCTTAATTACTTAAAACCATCTTGATTAGTGTTGTATATGTCGGGTTATGAAATTTTGATACAAATAATAAAATTAATAAATTTGGAAAAATGCGTAATCCGCATAAAGTCTGCTAATGTATATCATTATATGCATCACACAGACACGCACAGACCTAGCAGGATAACCCTCTAAGCGAGACACACACATCGACCACACACGGACAGAGGTTGCAGTGGAGATCGGTTCTTTATTGATCAGACACACGCAGACAAGACAAAGCTCCCCCAGGTAGCCTCCAGCAGGGCTGTAGGGGCAAGTGCTGTTAGTAGCGAGTAGTAGTATCAGCAGTGGCTATGTACTACACGCACCACCACACAGACACACCACACACACCACACACAGACACCACACACAGACACCACACACACAAACCACACACAGACCACACACACACCACACACACACACAGACACACACACCACACACAGACACCACACACACAAACCACACACAGACCACACACACACCACACACACACACAGACACACACACCACACACAGACACCACACACACAAACCACACACAGACCACACACAGACCACACACAGACCACACACACACCACCACACAGACACACCACACACACCACACACAGACACCACACACAGACACCACACACACAAACCACACACAGACCACACACACACCACACACACACACAGACACACACACCACACACAGACACCACACACACAAACCACACACAGACCACACACACACCACACACACACACAGACACACACACCACACACAGACACCACACACACAAACCACACACAGACCACACACAGACCACACACAGACCACACACACACCACCACACACACACACTAAACACACACACCACCACACACACACCACACACACACCACACACACCACACACACCACACACACACCACCTCCACCACACACACACCACACACACAGAGACACACACCACACACACACCACACACCACAGACACTCCACACACTCACTACACTCACCACTCACCCACTCACTCACTCACCCACCCACCCACTCACCCACTCGCTCACCCACTCACTCACTCACTCACCCACTCACTCACTCACTCACCCACTCACTCACCCACTCACTCACCCACTCACACACTCACCCACTCACACACTCACCCACTCACTCACCTACTCACCCACCCACTCACCCACCCACCCTCCCACTCACTCACCCACTCACTCACTCACCCACTCACCCACTCACTCACTCACTCACCCACTCACCCACCCACTTACCCACTTACCCACTCACCCACTCACACACCACACCACACACACACACCACACACACACACCACACACACACCACACACACACAACTCATGTTGAGGCTGAGTCGACCTAGAGGAGGCACGCCCCCCCCCCCACCCTGCCACTGAGCGGAAATCCTTCGGTGCCCTCACCGCCCCGTCGACCAATGGGAAGCCAGCGCTGCTGTACCCCACGTGGCCTCTGGCCAATCGGAAGACTGCGTTCCAAGTCCGTTTGGCGACGACCAATCAGAAGAGGCGTCACTGCCATGACGATCGGGGACGTCGACCAATCAGGGCGAGGCTTGACTCTCGGACGAGCAGGCATCGACCAATCAGGACGAAGCGTCGCTGGCCGGCGAGGAAGGCATCGACCAATCAGGACGAGGCTTGACTCGCTGACCAATCAGGAGAGGCGTCGCTGGCCGGCGAGGAAGGCGTCGACCAATCGGGAGAGGCGTCACTGGCCGGCGAGGAAGGCGTCGACCAATCAGGAGAGGCGTCACTGGCCGACCAATCAGGCGAGGCGTCACTGGCCGGCGAGGAAGGCCAGGTGGCTCTTGGGACAGCGGTTGGCATAGTGACCTCGCTCACCACACTGAGGTAGACACACACAGACACAGTCAGTCAGTCACACACACACAGTGAGTCAGTCACAGTCACACAGTCAGTCACTCACTCACTCAGTCACTCACTCAGTCACTCAGCCACTCACTCAGTCACTCACTCAGTCACTCACTCACTCACTCAGTCACTCACTCACTCACTCACTCAGCCACTCACTCAGCCACTCACTCAGTCACTCAGCCACTCACTCAGTCACTCACTCAGTCACTCGCTCAGTCACTCAGTCACTCACTCAGTCACTCAGTTACTCACTCAGTCACTCAGTCAGTCAGTCACTCAGTCACTCGCTCAGTCAGTCACTCACTCAGTCACTCACTCAGTCACTCGCTCAGTCACTCAGTCAGTCAGTCACTCACTCAGTCACTCAGTCACTCACTCAGTCACTCAGTTACTCAGTCACTCAGTCAGTCAGTCACTCAGTCACTCAGTCACTAAGTCAGTCAGTCAGTCACTCATTCAGTCAGTCAGTCACTCACTCAGTCAGTGAGTCAGTCACTCAGTCACTCACTCAGTCACTAAGTCAGTCAGTCACTCAATCAGTCAGTCACTCAGTCAGTCACTCAATCAGTCAGTCACTCAGTCAGTCACTCACTCACTCAGTCAGTCAGTCAGTCACTCAGTCAGTGAGTCAGTCAGTCACTCAGTCACTCAGTCACTCACTCAGTGAGTCAGTCAGTGAGTCAGTGAGTTAGTCACTCAGTCACTCAGTCAGACACAGTCAGTCACTCACTCACTCAGTCAGTCAGTCACTCAGTCACTCACTCACTCAGTCAGTCAGTCAGTCACTAAGTCAGTCACTCAGTCACTCACTCAGTCACTCAGTCAGACACTCAGTCACTCAGTCACTAAGTCAGTCACTCAGTCAGTGAGTCACACAGTCAATCATTCAGTCACTAAGTCAGTCAATCAGTCACCCACTTAGTCACTAAGTCACCCACTCAGTCACTCAGTGTGTGGGTTAAGGGTCGTTTGTGTGGGTCAGACACACACACACAGAGACACAGACACACAGACACACACACACAGACACACACAGACACACAGACACACACACACACACAGACACACACACACACAGACACACACGCAGACACAGACACACACAGACACACAGACACACAGACACACAGACACACACATACACACACACAGACACACACACAGACACACACATACACACACACACAGACACGCACAGACACACACATACACACACAGACACACACAGACACACACAGACACACAGACACACACATACACACACACAGACACACACACACAGACACACACACACAGACACACACACACACACACATACACGCACAGACACACACATACACACACACACAGACACACACACACACAGACACACACACACAGACACACACAGACACACACACACACAGACACACACAGACAGACACAGACACACACACACACAGACACACACACAGACACACACACAGACACACACAGACACACACACAGACACACACACACAGACGAACCTTGTAACATGTGACCTGATCCAGGGGTCGTGACCCTCTGGGTCCTCCGCCCCCCAGTCCCCATGACGACGAGATGCCCCCACCGTGACCCCCGTGACCCCCACCGTGACCCAAGTGACCCCCGCCCAGGGAGACCAACGGCTGCACGGGGAGACAGAGACACAGTGAGTGGGTGAGTGGGTGAGTGAGTGGGTGAGTGGGTGAGTGAGTGGGTGAGTGGGTGGGGTGAGTGAGTGGGTGAGTGGGTGAGTGGGTGAGTGGGTGGGTGAGTGAGTGAGTGAGTGGGTGAGTGAGTGAGTGAGTGAGTGGGTGAGTGGGTGAGTGGGTGAGTGGGTGAGTGAGTGAGTGAGTGGGTGAGTGAGTGGGTGAGTGGGTGAGTGAGTGGGTGAGTGAGTGGGTGAGTGAGTGGGTGAGTGAGTGAGTGAGTGAGTGGGTGAGTGGGTGAGTGGGTGAGTGGGTGGGTGAGTGGGTGAGTGAGTGGGTGAGTGAGTGAGTGGGTGAGTGGGTGAGTGAGTGGGTGAGTGGGTGAGTGAGTGGGTGAGTGAGTGGGTGAGTGGGTGAGTGAGTGGGTGAGTGAGTGAGTGGGTGAGTGAGTGGGTGAGTGAGTGAGTGGGTGAGTGGGTGAGTGGGTGAGTGAGTGGGTGAGTGGGTGGGTGAGTGAGTGAGTGAGTGGGTGAGTGAGTGAGTGGGTGAGTGAGTGGGTGAGTGAGTGAGTGAGTGGGTGAGTGAGTGGGTGAGTGAGTGAGTGGGTGAGTGGGTGAGTGGGTGAGTGAGTGGGTGAGTGGGTGGGTGAGTGAGTGAGTGAGTGGGTGAGTGAGTGAGTGGGTGAGTGAGTGGGTGAGTGAGTGAGTGGGTGAGTGAGTGGGTGAGTGAGTGAGTGGGTGAGTGGGTGAGTGGGTGAGTGAGTGGGTGAGTGAGTGAGTGGGTGAGTGGGTGAGTGGGTGAGTGGGTGAGTGAGTGGGTGGGTGAGTGAGTGAGTGGGTGAGTGAGTGGGTGAGTGAGTGAGTGGGTGAGTGAGTGGGTGGGTGAGTGAGTGAGTGAGTGAGTGGGTGAGTGAGTGGGTGAGTGAGTGGGTGAGTGGGTGAGTGGGTGAGTGAGTGGGTGAGTGAGTGAGTGAGTGAGTGGGTGAGTGAGTGGGTGGGTGAGTGAGTGGGTGGGTGAGTGAGTGAGTGAGTGGGTGAGTGGGTGAGTGGGTGAGTGAGTGGGTGAGTGGGTGAGTGAGTGGGTGAGTGAGTGAGTGAGTGGGTGAGTGGGTGAGTGAGTGGGTGAGTGAGTGAGTGAGTGGGTGAGTGAGTGAGTGAGTGGGTGAGTGAGTGGGTGAGTGGGTGAGTGGGTGAGTGGGTGGGTGAGTGGGTGAGTGAGTGGGTGAGTGGGTGGGTGAGTGGGTGAGTGAGTGGGTGAGTGAGTGGGTGAGTGGGTGGGTGGGTGAGTGAGTGGGTGAGTGAGTGGGTGGGTGGGTGAGTGAGTGGTGAGTGAGTGGGTGGGTGAGTGGGTGAGTGGGTGAGTGGGTGGGTGAGTGGGTGAGTGGGTGAGTGAGTGAGTGGGTGAGTGGGTGAGTGAGTGGGTGAGTGAGTGAGTGAGTGGGTGAGTGGGTGAGTGAGTGGGTGAGTGAGTGAGTGAGTGAGTGGGTGAGTGAGTGGGTGAGTGAGTGGGTGAGTGGGTGAGTGAGTGGGTGAGTGAGTGGGTGGGTGGGTGGGTGAGTGAGTGGGTGAGTGAGTGGGTGAGTGAGTGAGTGAGTGAGTGGGTGAGTAGGTGAGTGAGTGGGTGAGTGAGTGAGTGAGTGGGTGAGTGAGTGAGTGAGTGGGTGAGTGAGTGGGTGAGTGGGTGAGTGAGTGGGTGAGTGGGTGAGTGAGTGGGTGAGTGAGTGAGTGAGTGGGTGAGTGGGTGAGTGAGTGGGTGAGTGAGTGAGTGGGTGAGTGAGTGAGTGAGTGGGTGAGTGAGTGGGTGAGTGGGTGAGTGGGTGAGTGGGTGAGTGGGTGGGTGAGTGGGTGAGTGAGTGGGTGAGTGGGTGGGTGAGTGGGTGAGTGAGTGGGTGAGTGAGTGGGTGAGTGGGTGGGTGGGTGAGTGAGTGGGTGAGTGAGTGGGTGGGTGGGTGAGTGAGTGGGTGAGTGAGTGGGTGGGTGAGTGGGTGAGTGGGTGAGTGGGTGGGTGAGTGGGTGAGTGGGTGAGTGG
Organism: Lampetra fluviatilis; assembly: GCF_964198595.1. Lineage (NCBI taxonomy): Eukaryota > Metazoa > Chordata > Hyperoartia > Petromyzontiformes > Petromyzontidae > Lampetra > Lampetra fluviatilis. Next base: position 14,693 of record NW_027620909.1, read on the forward strand.
GTGAGTGAGTGGGTGAGTGAGTGAGTGGGTGAGTGAGTGGGTGAGTGGGTGAGTGAGTGGGTGAGTGAGTGGGTGAGTGGGTGGGTGGGTGAGTGAGTGGGTGAGTGAGTGGGTGGGTGGGTGAGTGAGTGGGTGAGTGAGTGGGTGGGAGTGAGTGGGTGAGTGAGTGGGTGGGTGGGTGAGTGGGTGAGTGGGTGGGTGAGTGAGTGGGTGAGTGAGTGGGTGGGTG
>NW_027620910.1:0-27500 GCF_964198595.1 Lampetra fluviatilis
GAGAGAGTGTCGCTATGTGAGTGAGTGTCGCTATGAGTGAGTGGTCGCTAGTGAGTGAGTGTCGCTAGTGAGAGAGTGTCGCTAGTGAGAGAGTGTCGCTAGTGAGTGAGTGTCGCTAGTGAGTGAGTGTCGCTAGTGAGTGAGTGTCGCTAGTGAGAGAGTGTCGCTAGTGAGAGAGTGTCGCTAGTGAGTGAGTGTCGCTAGTGAGTGAGTGTCGCTAGTGAGTGAGTGTCGCTAGTGAGTGAGTGTCGCTAGTGAGTGAGTGTCGCTAGTGAGTGAGTGTCGCTAGTGAGTGAGTGTCGCTAGTGAGAGAGTGTCGCTAGTGAGTGAGTGTCGCTAGTGAGTGAGTGTCGCTAGTGAGTGAGTGTCGCTAGTGAGTGAGTGTCGCTAGTGAGAGAGTGTCGCTAGTGAGTGAGTGTCGCTAGTGAGTGAGTGTCGCTAGTGAGAGAGTGTCGCTAGTGAGTGTCGCTAGTGAGTGAGTGTCGCTAGTGAGTGAGTGTCGCTAGTGAGTGAGTGTCGCTAGTGAGTGAGTGTCGCTAGTGAGTGAGTGTCGCTAGTGAGTGTCGCTAGTGAGAGAGTGTCGCTAGTGAGTGAGTGTCGCTAGTGAGTGAGTGTCGCTAGTGAGTGTCGCTAGTGAGAGAGTGTCGCTAGTGAGAGAGTGTCGCTAGTGAGAGAGTGTCGCTAGTGAGTGAGTGTCGCTAGTGAGAGTGTCGCTAGTGAGTGAGTGTCGCTAGTGAGAGAGTGTCGCTAGTGAGTGAGTGTCGCTAGTGAGTGAGTGTCGCTAGTGAGTGAGTGTCGCTAGTGAGTGAGTGTCGCTAGTGAGAGAGTGTCGCTAGTGAGTGAGTGTCGCTAGTGAGTGAGTGTCGCTAGTGAGTGAGTGTCGCTAGTGAGTGAGTCGCTAGTGAGAGAGTGTCGCTAGTGAGTGAGTGTCGCTAGTGAGTGAGTGTCGCTAGTGAGTGAGTGTCGCTAGTGAGAGAGTGTCGCTAGTGAGTGAGTGTCGCTAGTGAGTGAGTGTCGCTAGTGAGTGAGTGTCGCTAGTGAGAGAGTGTCGCTAGTGAGTGAGTGTCGCTAGTGAGTGAGTGTCGCTAGTGAGTGTCGCTAGTGAGAGTGTCGCTAGTGAGTGAGTGTCGCTAGTGAGTGAGTGTCGCTAGTGAGAGAGTGTCGCTAGTGAGTGAGTGTCGCTAGTGAGTGAGTGTCGCTAGTGAGTGAGTGTCGCTAGTGAGTGAGTGTCGCTAGTGAGTGAGTGTCGCTAGTGAGTGAGTGTCGCTAGTGAGTGAGTGTCGCTAGTGAGTGAGTGTCGCTAGTGAGTGAGTGTCGCTAGTGAGAGAGTGTCGCTAGTGAGTGAGTGTCGCTAGTGAGTGAGTGTCGCTAGTGAGAGAGTGTCGCTAGTGAGTGAGTGTCGCTAGTGAGTGAGTGTCGCTAGTGAGTGAGTGTCGCTAGTGAGTGAGTGTCGCTAGTGAGTGAGTGTCGCTAGTGAGAGAGTGTCGCTAGTGAGTGAGTGTCGCTAGTGATGAGTGTCGCTAGTGAGTGAGTGTCGCGCTAGTGAGTGAGTGTCGCTAGTGAGTGAGTGTCGCTAGTGAGTGAGTGTCGCTAGTGAGTGAGTGTCGGCTAGTGAGTGAGTGTCGCTAGTGAGTGAGTGTCGCTAGAGAGTGAGTGTCGCTAGTGAGTGAGTGTCGCTAGTGAGTGAGTGTCGCTAGTGAGTGAGTGTCGCTAGTGAGTGAGTGTCGCTAGTGAGAGAGTGTCGCTAGTGAGTGAGTGTCGCTAGTGAGTGAGTGTCGCTAGAGTGAGTGTCGCTAGTGAGTGAGTGTCGCTAGTGAGTGAGTGTCGCTAGTGAGTGAGTGTCGCTAGTGAGTGAGTGTCGCTATAGTGAGTGAGTGTCGCTAGTGAGTGAGTGTCGCTAGTGAGTGTGTCGGCTAGTGAGTGAGAGTGTCGCTAGTGAGTGAGTCGTGAGAGGTAGTCGAGTGAGTGTCGCTAGTGAGTGAGTGTCGCTAGTGAGTGAGTGTCGCTAGTGAGTGAGTGTCGCTAGTGAGTGAGTGTCGCTAGTGAGTGAGTGTCGCTAGTGAGTGAGTGTCGCTAGTGAGAGTGTCGCTAGTGAGTGAGTGTCGCTAGTGAGTGAGTGTCGCTAGTGAGTGAGTGTCGCTAGTGAGTGAGTGTCGCTAGTGAGTGAGTGTCGCTAGTGAGAGAGTGTCGCTAGTGAGTGAGTGTCGCTAGTGAGTGAGTGTCGCTAGTGAGAGAGTGTCGCTAGTGAGTGAGTGTCGCTAGTGAGTGAGTGTCGCTAGTGAGTGAGTGTCGCTAGTGAGTGAGTGTCGCTAGTGAGTGAGTGTCGCTAGTGAGTGAGTGTCGCTAGTGAGTGAGTGTCGCTAGTGAGTGAGTGTCGCTAGTGAGTGAGTGTCGCTAGTGAGTGAGTGTCGCTAGTGAGTGAGTGTCGCTAGTGAGAGAGTGTCGCTAGTGAGTGAGTGTCGCTAGTGAGTGAGTGTCGCTAGTGAGTGAGCTGTCGCTAGTGAGTGAGTGTCGCTAGTGAGTGAGTGTCGCTAGTGAGTGAGTGTCGCTAGTGAGTGAGTGTCGCTAGTGAGTGAGTGTCGCTAGTGAGAGAGTGTCGCTAGTGAGTGAGTGTCGCTAGTGAGTGAGTGTCGCTAGTGAGTGAGTGTCGCTAGTGAGAGAGTGTCGCTAGTGAGAGAGTGTCGCTAGTGAGTGAGTGTCGCTAGTGAGTGAGTGTCGCTAGTGAGAGAGTGTCGCTAGTGAGAGAGTGTCGCTAGTGAGTGAGTGTCGCTAGTGAGTGAGTGTCGCTAGTGAGAGAGTGTCGCTAGTGAGTGAGTGTCGCTAGTGAGTGAGTGTCGCTAGTGAGTGAGTGTCGCTAGTGAGTGAGTGTCGTAGTGAGTGAGCTGAGAGTGTCGCTAGTGAGTGAGTGTCGCTAGTGAGTGAGTGTCGCTAGTGAGTGAGTGTCGCTAGTGAGAGAGTGTCGCTAGTGAGAGAGTGTCGCTAGTGAGTGAGTGTCGCTAGTGAGTGAGTGTCGCTAGTGAGTGAGTGTCGCTAGTGAGAGAGTGTCGCTAGTGAGAGAGTGTCGCTAGTGAGTGAGTGTCGCTAGTGAGTGAGTGTCGCTAGTGAGTGAGTGTCGCTAGTGAGAGAGTGTCGCTAGTGAGAGTGAGTGTCGCTAGTGAGAGAGTGTCGCTAGTGAGTGAGTGTCGCTAGTGAGTGAGTGTCGCTAGTGAGAGAGTGTCGCTAGTGAGTGAGTGTCGCTAGTGAGTGAGTGTCGCTAGTGAGTGAGTGTCGCTAGTGAGTGAGTGTCGCTAGTGAGTGAGTGTCGCTAGTGAGAGAGTGTCGCTAGTGAGAGAGTGTCGCTAGTGAGTGTCGCTAGTGAGTGAGTGTCGCTAGTGAGTGAGTGTCGCTAGTGAGTGAGTGTCGCTAGTGAGAGAGTGTCGCTAGTGAGTGAGTGTCGCTAGTGAGAGAGTGTCGCTAGTGAGTGAGTGTCGCTAGTGAGTGAGTGTCGCTAGTGAGTGAGTGTCGCTAGTGAGAGAGTGTCGCTAGTGAGTGAGTGTCGCTAGTGAGAGAGTGTCGCTAGTGAGAGAGTGTCGCTAGTGAGTGAGTGTCGCTAGTGAGTGAGTGTCGCTAGTGAGTGAGTGTCGCTAGTGAGAGAGTGTCGCTAGTGAGTGAGTGTCGCTAGTGAGAGAGTGTCGCTAGTGAGTGAGTGTCGCTAGTGAGTGAGTGTCGCTAGTGAGAGAGTGTCGCTAGTGAGTGAGTGTCGCTAGTGAGTGAGTGTCGCTAGTGAGTGAGTGTCGCTAGTGAGTGAGTGTCGCTAGTGAGAGAGTGTCGCTAGTGAGAGAGTGTCGCTAGTGAGTGAGTGTCGCTAGTGAGAGAGTGTCGCTAGTGAGTGTCGCTAGTGAGTGAGTGTCGCTAGTGAGTGAGTGTCGCTAGTGAGTGAGTGTCGCTAGTGAGTGAGTGTCGCTAGTGAGTGAGTGTCGCTAGTGAGTGAGTGTCGCTAGTGAGTGAGTGTCGCTAGTGAGAGAGTGTCGCTAGTGAGTGAGTGTCGCTAGTGAGAGAGTGTCGCTAGTGAGAGAGTGTCGCTAGTGAGTGAGTGTCGCTAGTGAGTGAGTGTCGCTAGTGAGTGAGTGTCGCTAGTGAGAGAGTGTCGCTAGTGAGTGAGTGTCGCTAGTGAGAGAGTGTCGCTAGTGAGTGAGTGTCGCTAGTGAGTGAGTGTCGCTAGTGAGAGAGTGTCGCTAGTGAGTGAGTGTCGCTAGTGAGTGAGTGTCGCTAGTGAGAGAGTGTCGCTAGTGAGTGTCGCTAGTGAGAGAGTGTCGCTAGTGAGTGAGTGTCGCTAGTGAGTGAGTGTCGCTAGTGAGTGTCGCTAGTGAGAGAGTGTCGCTAGTGAGTGAGTGTCGCTAGTGAGTGAGTGTCGCTAGTGAGTGTCGCTAGTGAGAGAGTGTCGCTAGTGAGTGAGTGTCGCTAGTGAGAGAGTGTCGCTAGTGAGTGAGTGTCGCTAGTGAGTGAGTGTCGCTAGTGAGAGAGTGTCGCTAGTGAGTGAGTGTCGCTAGTGAGTGAGTGTCGCTAGTGAGAGAGTGTCGCTAGTGAGTGAGTGTCGCTAGTGAGTGAGTGTCGCTAGTGAGTGAGAGTGTCGCTAGTGAGTGAGTGTCGCTAGTGAGTGAGTGTCGCTAGTGAGAGAGTGTCGCTAGTGAGAGAGTGTCGCTAGTGAGTGAGCGTCGCTAGTGAGTGAGTGTCGCTAGTGAGTGAGCGTCGCTAGTGAGTGTCGCTAGTGAGTGAGTGTCGCTAGTGAGTGAGTGTAGCTAGTGAGTGAGTGTCGCTAGTGAGAGAGTGTCGCTAGTGAGTGAGTGTAGCTAGTGAGTGAGTGTCGCTAGTGAGAGAGTGTCGCTAGTGAGTGAGTGTCGCTAGTGAGAGAGTGTCGCTAGTGAGTGAGTGTCGCTAGTGAGTGAGTGTCGCTAGTGAGTGAGTGTCGCTAGTGAGAGAGTGTCGCTAGTGAGTGAGTGTCGCTAGTGAGTGAGCGTCGCTAGTGAGTGAGTGTCGCTAGTGAGAGAGTGTCGCTAGTGAGAGAGTGTCGCTAGTGAGAGAGTGTCGCTAGTGAGTGAGTGTCGCTAGTGAGTGAGTGTCGCTAGTGAGTGAGTGTCGCTAGTGAGTGAGTGTCGCTAGTGAGTGAGCGTCGCTAGTGAGTGAGTGTCGCTAGTGAGAGAGTGTCGCTAGTGAGTGAGTGTCGCTAGTGAGTGAGTGTCGCTAGTGAGAGAGTGTCGCTAGTGAGTGAGTGTCGCTAGTGAGAGAGTGTCGCTAGTGAGTGAGTGTCGCTAGTGAGTGAGTGTCGCTAGTGAGTGAGTGTCGCTAGTGAGTGAGTGTCGCTAGTGAGTGAGTGTCGCTAGTGAGAGAGTGTCGCTAGTGAGTGAGTGTCGCTAGTGAGTGAGTGTCGCTAGTGAGTGAGTGTCGCTAGTGAGAGAGTGTCGCTAGTGAGTGAGTGTCGCTAGTGAGTGAGTGTCGCTAGTGAGTGAGTGTCGCTAGTGAGTGAGTGTCGCTAGTGAGTGAGTGTCGCTAGTGAGTGAGTGTCGCTAGTGAGAGAGTGTCGCTAGTGAGTGAGTGTCGCTAGTGAGTGAGTGTCGCTAGTGAGTGAGTGTCGCTAGTGAGAGAGTGTCGCTAGTGAGTGAGTGTCGCTAGTGAGTGAGTGTCGCTAGTGAGTGAGTGTCGCTAGTGAGTGAGTGTCGCTAGTGAGTGAGTGTCGCTAGTGAGTGAGCGTCGCTAGTGAGTGAGTGTCGCTAGTGAGTGAGTGTCGCTAGTGAGTGAGTGTCGCTAGTGAGAGAGTGTCGCTAGTGAGTGAGTGTCGCTAGTGAGTGAGTGTCGCTAGTGAGTGAGTGTCGCTAGTGAGAGAGTGTCGCTAGTGAGTGAGTGTCGCTAGTGAGTGAGTGTCGCTAGTGAGTGAGTGTCGCTAGTGAGAGAGTGTCGCTAGTGAGTGAGTGTCGCTAGTGAGAGAGTGTCGCTAGTGAGTGAGTGTCGCTAGTGAGTGAGTGTCGCTAGTGAGTGAGTGTCGCTAGTGAGAGAGTGTCGCTAGTGAGTGAGTGTCGCTAGTGAGTGAGTGTCGCTAGTGAGTGAGTGTCGCTAGTGAGTGTCGCTAGTGAGTGAGTGTCGCTAGTGAGTGTCGCTAGTGAGAGAGTGTCGCTAGTGAGTGAGTGTCGCTAGTGAGTGAGTGTCGCTAGTGAGTGAGTGTCGCTAGTGAGAGAGTGTCGCTAGTGAGTGAGTGTCGCTAGTGAGTGAGTGAGTGAGTGTCGCTAGTGAGTGAGTGTCGCTAGTGAGTGTCGCTAGTGAGTGAGTGTCGCTAGTGAGTGTCGCTAGTGAGAGAGTGTCGCTAGTGAGTGTCGCTAGTGAGTGAGTGTCGCTAGTGAGTGAGTGTCGCTAGTGAGTGAGTGTCGCTAGTGAGTGAGTGTCGCTAGTGAGTGAGTGTCGCTAGTGAGTGAGTGTCGCTAGTGAGAGAGTGTCGCTAGTGAGTGAGCGTCGCTAGTGAGTGAGTGTCGCTAGTGAGTGAGTGTCGCTAGTGAGTGAGTGTCGCTAGTGAGTGAGTGTCGCTAGTGAGTGAGTGTCGCTAGTGAGTGAGTGTCGCTAGTGAGTGAGTGTCGCTAGTGAGTGAGTGTCGCTAGTGAGTGAGTGTCGCTAGTGAGTGAGTGTCGCTAGTGAGTGAGTGTCGCTAGTGAGTGAGTGTCGCTAGTGAGTGAGTGTCGCTAGTGAGAGAGTGTCGCTAGTGAGTGAGTGTCGCTAGTGAGTGAGTGTCGCTAGTGAGTGAGTGTCGCTAGTGAGTGAGTGTCGCTAGTGAGTGAGTGTCGCTAGTGAGTGAGTGTCGCTAGTGAGTGAGTGTCGCTAGTGAGTGAGTGTCGCTAGTGAGTGAGTGTCGCTAGTGAGTGAGTGTCGCTAGTGAGTGAGTGTCGCTAGTGAGTGAGTGTCGCTAGTGAGTGAGTGTCGCTAGTGAGTGTCGCTAGTGAGTGAGTGTCACTAGTGAGTGAGTGTCGCTAGTGAGTGTCGCTAGTGAGTGAGTGTCACTAGTGAGTGAGTGTCGCTAGTGAGTGAGTGTCGCTAGTGAGTGTCGCTAGTGAGAGAGTGTCGCTAGTGAGTGAGTGTCACTAGTGAGTGAGTGTCGCTAGTGAGAGAGTGTCGCTAGTGAGTGAGTGTCGCTAGTGAGTGAGTGTCGCTAGTGAGTGAGTGTCGCTAGTGAGTGAGTGTCGCTAGTGAGTGAGTGTCGCTAGTGAGTGAGCGTCGCTAGTGAGTGAGTGTCGCTAGTGAGTGAGTGTCGCTAGTGAGTGAGTGTCGCTAGTGAGTGAGTGTCGCTAGTGAGTGAGTGTCGCTAGTGAGTGAGTGTCGCTAGTGAGTGAGTGTCGCTAGTGAGAGAGTGTCGCTAGTGAGTGAGTGTCGCTAGTGAGTGAGTGTCGCTAGTGAGTGAGTGTCGCTAGTGAGTGAGTGTCGCTAGTGAGTGAGTGTCGCTAGTGAGTGAGTGTCGCTAGTGAGAGAGTGTCGCTAGTGAGTGAGTGTCGCTAGTGAGTGAGTGTCGCTAGTGAGTGAGTGTCGCTAGTGAGTGAGTGTCGCTAGTGAGTGAGTGTCGCTAGTGAGTGAGTGTCGCTAGTGAGTGAGTGTCGCTAGTGAGTGAGTGTCGCTAGTGAGTGAGTGTCGCTAGTGAGTGAGTGTCGCTAGTGAGTGAGTGTCGCTAGTGAGAGAGTGTCGCTAGTGAGTGAGTGTCGCTAGTGAGAGAGTGTCGCTAGTGAGTGAGTGTCGCTAGTGAGTGAGTGTCGCTAGTGAGAGAGTGTCGCTAGTGAGTGAGTGTCGCTAGTGAGAGAGTGTCGCTAGTGAGAGAGTGTCGCTAGTGAGTGAGTGTCGCTAGTGAGAGAGTGTCGCTAGTGAGAGAGTGTCGCTAGTGAGTGAGTGTCGCTAGTGAGTGAGTGTCGCTAGTGAGTGAGTGTCGCTAGTGAGTGAGTGTCGCTAGTGAGTGAGTGTCGCTAGTGAGTGAGTGTCGCTAGTGAGTGAGTGTCGCTAGTGAGAGAGTGTCGCTAGTGAGTGAGTGTCGCTAGTGAGTGAGTGTCGCTAGTGAGTGAGTGTCGCTAGTGAGTGAGTGTCGCTAGTGAGTGAGTGTCGCTAGTGAGAGAGTGTCGCTAGTGAGAGAGTGTCGCTAGTGAGTGAGTGTCGCTAGTGAGTGAGTGTCGCTAGTGAGTGAGTGTCGCTAGTGAGTGAGTGTCGCTAGTGAGTGAGTGTCGCTAGTGAGAGAGTGTCGCTAGTGAGTGAGTGTCGCTAGTGAGTGAGTGTCGCTAGTGAGTGAGTGTCGCTAGTGAGAGAGTGTCGCTAGTGAGTGAGTGTCGCTAGTGAGAGAGTGTCGCTAGTGAGTGAGTGTCGCTAGTGAGAGAGTGTCGCTAGTGAGTGAGCGTCGCTAGTGAGTGAGTGTCGCTAGTGAGAGAGTGTCGCTAGTGAGTGAGTGTCGCTAGTGAGTGAGTGTCGCTAGTGAGTGAGTGTCGCTAGTGAGTGAGTGTCGCTAGTGAGTGAGTGTCGCTAGTGAGAGAGTGTCGCTAGTGAGTGAGTGTCGCTAGTGAGTGAGTGTCGCTAGTGAGTGAGTGTCGCTAGTGAGAGAGTGTCGCTAGTGAGAGAGTGTCGCTAGTGAGTGAGTGTCGCTAGTGAGTGAGTGTCGCTAGTGAGTGAGTGTCGCTAGTGAGTGAGCGTCGCTAGTGAGAGAGTGTCGCTAGTGAGAGAGTGTCGCTAGTGAGTGAGCGTCGCTAGTGAGAGAGTGTCGCTAGTGAGTGAGTGTCGCTAGTGAGTGAGTGTCGCTAGTGAGTGAGTGTCGCTAGTGAGAGAGTGTCGCTAGTGAGTGAGTGTCGCTAGTGAGAGAGTGTCGCTAGTGAGTGAGCGTCGCTAGTGAGAGAGTGTCGCTAGTGAGTGAGTGTCGCTAGTGAGTGAGTGTCGCTAGTGAGTGAGTGTCGCTAGTGAGAGAGTGTCGCTAGTGAGAGAGTGTCGCTAGTGAGTGAGTGTCGCTAGTGAGTGAGCGTCGCTAGTGAGTGAGTGTCGCTAGTGAGTGAGTGTCGCTAGTGAGTGAGTGTCGCTAGTGAGAGAGTGTCGCTAGTGAGTGAGTGTCGCTAGTGAGTGAGTGTCGCTAGTGAGTGAGTGTCGCTAGTGAGAGAGTGTCGCTAGTGAGTGAGTGTCGCTAGTGAGAGAGTGTCGCTAGTGAGTGAGTGTCGCTAGTGAGAGAGTGTCGCTAGTGAGTGAGCGTCGCTAGTGAGTGAGTGTCGCTAGTGAGAGAGTGTCGCTAGTGAGTGAGTGTCGCTAGTGAGTGAGTGTCGCTAGTGAGAGAGTGTCGCTAGTGAGTGAGTGTCGCTAGTGAGAGAGTGTCGCTAGTGAGAGAGTGTCGCTAGTGAGTGAGTGTCGCTAGTGAGTGAGTGTCGCTAGTGAGTGAGTGTCGCTAGTGAGAGAGTGTCGCTAGTGAGAGAGTGTCGCTAGTGAGTGAGTGTCGCTAGTGAGTGAGCGTCGCTAGTGAGAGAGTGTCGCTAGTGAGTGAGTGTCGCTAGTGAGTGAGTGTCGCTAGTGAGTGAGTGTCGCTAGTGAGAGAGTGTCGCTAGTGAGTGAGTGTCGCTAGTGAGAGAGTGTCGCTAGTGAGTGAGTGTCGCTAGTGAGAGAGTGTCGCTAGTGAGTGAGTGTCGCTAGTGAGTGAGTGTCGCTAGTGAGTGAGTGTCGCTAGTGAGAGAGTGTCGCTAGTGAGAGAGTGTCGCTAGTGAGTGAGTGTCGCTAGTGAGAGAGTGTCGCTAGTGAGTGAGCGTCGCTAGTGAGTGAGTGTCGCTAGTGAGAGAGTGTCGCTAGTGAGTGAGTGTCGCTAGTGAGTGAGTGTCGCTAGTGAGAGAGTGTCGCTAGTGAGAGAGTGTCGCTAGTGAGTGAGTGTCGCTAGTGAGAGAGTGTCGCTAGTGAGTGAGTGTCGCTAGTGAGAGAGTGTCGCTAGTGAGTGAGTGTCGCTAGTGAGTGAGTGTCGCTAGTGAGAGAGTGTCGCTAGTGAGTGAGTGTCGCTAGTGAGTGAGTGTCGCTAGTGAGTGAGTGTCGCTAGTGAGTGAGTGTCGCTAGTGAGAGAGTGTCGCTAGTGAGTGAGCGTCGCTAGTGAGTGAGTGTCGCTAGTGAGTGAGTGTCGCTAGTGAGAGAGTGTCGCTAGTGAGTGAGTGTCGCTAGTGAGAGAGTGTCGCTAGTGAGTGAGTGTCGCTAGTGAGAGAGTGTCGCTAGTGAGTGAGTGTCGCTAGTGAGTGAGTGTCGCTAGTGAGAGAGTGTCGCTAGTGAGTGAGTGTCGCTAGTGAGAGAGTGTCGCTAGTGAGTGAGCGTCGCGAGTGAGTGAGTGTCGAAAGCGAGCGTCGCGAGTGAGTGAGTGTCGCGAGTGAGTGAGTGTCGCGAGTGAGTGAGTGTCGAAAGCGAGCGTCGCGAGTGAGTGAGTGTCGCGAGTGAGTGAGTGTCGCGAGTGAGTGAGCGTCGCTAGTGAGTGAGCGTCGCTATTGAGTGAGCGTCGCGAGTGAGTGAGTGTCGAAAGCGAGCGTCGCGAGTGAGTGAGTGTCGCGAGTGAGTGAGTGTCGCGAGTGAGTGAGTGTCGAAAGCGAGCGTCGCGAGTGAGTGAGCGTCGCCAGCTGGCGTCGCCCGCACCGTGCGGCGACGTTGCGCGAGGACAGGGGCTGCATGGCGGCGGGCGACGCCGCCTGCCGCTTGTGCTCCAGCTTCTTGAGCAGCTTCTCGCGCAGCAGCCGAGCCTGGGGCAGCTCCCCGTCGCTGAGCAGCACGAACACCAGCTCCACCAGCTGGCGCAGCGCACCAGCTGGCGCAGCGCCGCCGGGGTCAGCTCCGGGGTGCTGCACGCACGCACAAGCGCGCAGACACGCAGACACGCGCGGAGACACACTCACGCAGACACACACTCACGCAGACACACACACACGCAGACACACGCAGACACGCAGACACACACTCACGCAGACACACGCAGACACGCGCGGAAACATGCAGACACACACGCACGCAGACACACACACACGCAGACACGCACGCAGACACACGCGCACGCAGACACACACACACGCAGACACGCGCACGCAGACACGCGCACGCAGACACGCAGATACGCAGACACGCACACACGCAGACACACACGCACGCAGACACACACTCACGCAGACACGCACGCACGCAGACACGCACGCAGACACACGCGCACGCAGACACACACTCACGCAGACACACGCGCACGCAGACACGCAGATACGCAGACACGCACACACGCAGACACGCGCACGCAGACACACACGCACGCAGACACACACTCACGCAGACACGCACGCAGACACACGCGCACGCAGACACACACACACGCAGACACGCGCACGCAGACACGCGCACGCAGACACGCAGATACGCAGACACGCACACACGCAGACACACACGCACGCAGACACACACTCACGCAGACACGCACGCACGCAGACACGCACGCAGACACACGCGCACGCAGACACACACTCACGCAGACACACGCGCACGCAGACACGCAGATACGCAGACACGCACACACGCAGACACGCGCACGCAGACACACACGCACGCAGACACACACTCACGCAGACACGCACGCACGCAGACACACACTCACGCAGACACGCACGCACGCAGACACGCACGCAGACACACACGCACGCAGACACACGCAGACACACACTCACGCAGACACACACACACGCAGACACGCGCACGCAGACACACGCAGACACACACACACGCAGACACACGCGCACGCAGACACACACTCACGCAGACACGCACACACGCAGACACGCGCACGCAGACACACACTCACGCAGACACGCACACACGCAGACACGCGCACGCAGACACACACGCACGCAGACACACACTCACGCAGACACACACACACGCAGACACGCGCACGCAGACACACACTCACGCAGACACGCACACACGCAGACACGCGCACGCAGACACACACTCACGCAGACACGCACGCACGCAGACACACACGCGCAGACACACACGCACGCAGACACACACGCACGCAGACACACGCAGACACGCAGACACACACTCACGCACGCAGACACACACGCACGCAGACACACGCTCACGCAGACACGCACGCACGCAGACACACACTCACGCAGACACGCACGCACGCAGACACGCACGCAGACACACACGCACGCAGACACACGCAGACACGCAGACACACACTCACGCAGACACATACGCGCAGACACACACACACGCAGAGACACGCGCAGACACACGCGGAGACACGGAGACACACACGCAGACACGCGCGGAGACACGGACACACGTGGAGACACGCGCGGACATGCAGACAAAGATAAAGATCCCCCGTGTGGCCTTAACAGAGCACTGTTAGCGAGCACCTATGAAGGCCGGCACGGCACACGAGGGGGTGGGTGGCCAACACCACGCCCGGCCGCCTTTGTCTTCCTAGTGGCGATGTTTACACACCCTGCACCAGGTACTCATTTGAGGCCGAGTCGACCTAGGGGAGGCCCAGGACCGGTTCAGATAATCGTCACCGGTGTTGGCCGTGAGCGGGAATCGAACTCGTGTCCGCCGGGTTCGCTAACCGCTACGCCACCGCTCCCCCCACACACACACACAGACATCAACAACAACATCAACAACATCAACAACAACATCAACAACAACATCAACAACAACAACAACATCAACAACATCAACAACAACTTCTTGGTTCTTTCGGTAAAGTCACGTAGAAGGGAAGTAATAAAATAATAAAAATAAAACATAATTAAATACAATTCTCACGACGTTTCTGTCGACAGACCTGGTCTTCACCTGAGGACGGCTGCCGAAACGTCGTGAGAATTGTATTTAATTATGTTTTATTATTTTATTATTTTATTATTTCCCTTCTACGTGACTTTACCGAAAGAACCAAGAAGATGAATCCCTGCAGTCACGAAAGCTTTAAATCGAAATCAACAACAACATCAACAACAACATCAACAACAACATCAACAACATCATCATCATCATCATCACCCCGTGTGGCCACATCTGGCGAGACGCCACCTGCTCGTTTTTATTTTGACCGCTCAGAGTCGGCTGCAGTAATTCCAATTCCTTGCTTGTTGAATAAGTGCCGACTCGTTTGTTTTATCGACCCCCAGAGAGAGGGATGATGATGATGGGTTGAGCTAAATTCTCACCCAATGCTCTCCTGTTCCGATGACGTACCATCACGTGCACACTTACACCCCCCCCCACCTCCACCCACCTCGCTCCACCCCACCCACCCCTCCACCTCCACCCACCCTCCACCCACCAACCCTCCACCCACCACCCCCCCTCCACCTCCACCCCCCCTCCACCCACCAACCCTCCACCCACCACCGCTCCATCCCCCCTCCACCCCCCCTCCACCTCGACCCCCCCTCCACCTCCACCCACCTCGCTCCACCCACCCCCCCCTCCACTTCCACCCCCCCCTCCACCCACCAACCCTCCACCCACCACCCCCCCTCCACCTCCACCCCCCCCTCCACCCACCAACCCTCCACCCACCACCGCTCCATCCCCCCTCCACCCACCACCCCTCCCTCCACCCCCCCTCCCCACCCACCCCCCTCAACCCACCCCTTCACCCCCCCCACCCCCCCCACCCCCCACCCCCCCACCCCCTCACCCCCCCCTCACCCCCCAGCCCCCCCCCCTCACCCCCCGCACCCCCCCCCAGCCCCGCCCCCCACCCACCACAGCTCGTCCACGACGCGGATGAGCAGCAGCGAGGCGTTGCGGCTCACCCTCTTGAGCGCCAACTCAGCCGCCCGCCAGAACTTGCCGTAGGTGGGAGCCGCACGTGGGGTCAGGGAGCTACACGTGGATAGGTATGTGTGTGTCACTGTGTGTGTGTCACTGTGTGTGTGTGTGTCACTGTGTGTGTGTGTCACTGTGTGTGTGTGTGTCACTGTGTGTGTGTCACTGTGTGTGTGTGTGTCACTGTGTGTGTGTGTCACTGTGTGTGTGTGTGTCACTGTGTGTGTGTCACTGTGTGTGTGTGTGTCGCTGTGTGTGTGTCGCTGTGTGTGTCACTGTGTGTGTGTGTGTCACTGTGTGTGTGTGTGTCACTGTGTGTGTGTGTGTCACTGTGTGTGTGTGTGTCACTGTGTGTGTGTGTGTCACTGTGTGTGTGTGTGTCACTGTGTGTGTGTCACTGTGTGTGTGTGTGTCACTGTGTGTGTCACTGTGTGTGTGTGTGTGTCACTGTGTGTGTCACTGTGTGTGTGTGTCACTGTGTGTGTCACTGTGTGTGTGTGTGTGTCACTGTGTGTGTCACTGTGTGTGTGTGTCACTGTGTGTGTCACTGTGTGTGTGTGTCACTGTGTGTGTCACTGTGTGTGTGTGTGTCACTGTGTGTGTGTCACTGTGTGTGTGTGTGTCACTGTGTGTGTCACTGTGTGTGTGTGTGTGTCACTGTGTGTGTCACTGTGTGTGTGTGTCACTGTGTGTGTCACTGTGTGTGTGTGTGTCACTGTGTGTGTGTCACTGTGTGTGTGTGTGTCACTGTGTGTGTCACTGTGTGTGTGTGTGTCACTGTGTGTGTCACTGTGTGTGTGTGTCACTGTGTGTGTCACTGTGTGTGTGTGTGTCACTGTGTGTGTGTCACTGTGTGTGTGTGTGTCACTGTGTGTGTCACTGTGTGTGTGTGTGTCACTGTGTGTGTCACTGTGTGTGTGTGTGTCACTGTGTGTGTCACTGTGTGTGTGTGTGTCACTGTGTGTGTCACTGTGTGTGTGTCACTGTGTGTGTCACTGTGTGTGTGTGTCACTGTGTGTGTCACTGTGTGTGTCACTGTGTGTGTGTGTCACTGTGTGTGTGTGTCACTGTGTGTGTCACTGTGTGTGTCACTGTGTGTGTGTGTCACTGTGTGTGTCACTGTGTGTGTGTGTCACTGTGTGTGTCACTGTGTGTGTGTGTGTCACTGTGTGTGTCACTGTGTGTGTGTGTGTCACTGTGTGTGTCACTGTGTGTGTGTCACTGTGTGTCACTGTGTGTGTGTGTGTCACTGTGTGTGTCACTGTGTGTGTGTGTCACTGTGTGTGTCACTGTGTGTGTCACTGTGTGTGTGTGTGTCACTGTGTGTGTCACTGTGTGTGTGTGTCACTGTGTGTGTCACTGTGTGTGTGTGTGTCACTGTGTGTGTGTGTGTCACTGTGTGTGTCACTGTGTGTGTGTGTCACTGTGTGTGTCACTGTGTGTGTCACTGTGTGTGTGTGTGTCACTGTGTGTGTCACTGTGTGTGTGTGTCACTGTGTGTGTCACTGTGTGTGTGTGTGTCAATGTGTGTCACTGTGTGTGTGTGTGTCACTGTGTGTGTCACTGTGTGTGTGTGTGTCACTGTGTGTGTGTGTCACTGTGTGTGTGTGTTGTCACTGTGTGTGTCGCTGTGTGTGTGTGTCACTGTGTGTGTGTGTCACTGTGTGTGTCACTGTGTGGTGTGTGTGTGTGTCACTGTGTGTGTGTCACTGTGTGTGTGTGTGTCACTGTGTGTGTGTGTGTCACTGTGTGTGTCACTGTGTGTGTGTGTGTCACTGTGTGTGTGTGTCACTGTGTGTGTGTGTGTCACTGTGTGTGTCGCTGTGTGTGTGTGTGTCACTGTGTGTGTGTGTCACTGTGTGTGTCACTGTGTGTGTGTGTGTCACTGTGTGTGTGTGTGTCACTGTGTGTGTGTCACTGTGTGTGTGTCACTGTGTGTGTGTGTGTCACTGTGTGTGTGTGTGTCACTGTGTGTGTCACTGTGTGTGTGTGTGTCACTGTGTGTGTGTGTGTCACTGTGTGTGTGTGTGTCACTGTGTGTGTGTGTGTCACTGTGTGTGTCACTGTGTGTGTGTGTCACTGTGTGTGTCACTGTGTGTGTGTGTCACTGTGTGTGTCACTGTGTGTGTGTGTGTGTCACTGTGTGTGTGTCACTGTGTGTGTGTGTCACTGTGTGTGTCACTGTGTGTGTCACTGTGTGTGTGTGTCACTGTGTGTGTCACTGTGTGTGTCACTGTGTGTGTGTCACTGTGTGTGTCACTGTGTGTGTGTGTCACTCTGTGTGTGTGTGTCACTGTGTGTGTGTCACTGTGTGTGTCACTGTGTGTGTGTGTGTGTCACTGTGTGTGTGTGTCACTGTGTGTGTGTGTCACTCTGTGTGTGTGTGTCACTGTGTGTGTGTCACTGTGTGTGTCACAGTGTGTGTGTGTCACTCTGTGTGTGTGTGTCACTGTGTGTGTGTCACTGTGTGTGTGTGTGTCACTGTGTGTGTCGCTGTGTGTGTGTCACTGTGTGTGTGTCACTGTGTGTGTGTCACTGTGTGTGTGTGTGTCACTGTGTGTGTCACTGTGTGTGTGTGTGAGTGTCACTGTGTGTGTGTGTGTCACTGTGTGTGTCACTGTGTGTGTGTCACTGTGTGTGTGTGTGTCACTGTGTGTGTGTCACTGTGTGTGTGTGTGTCACTGTGTGTGTCGCTGTGTATGTGTGTGTGTCACTGTGTGTGTCACTGTGTGTGTGTGTCACTGTGTGTGTCACTGTGTATGTGTGTGTGTCACTGTGTGTGTCACTGTGTGTGTGTCGCTGTGTGTGTGTGTGTCGCTGTGTGTGTCGCTGTGTGTGTGTGTGTCACTGTGTGTGTGTGTGTCACTGTGTGTGTGTGTGTCACTGTGTGTGTGTGTCACTGTGTGTGTCACTGTGTGTGTGTGTCACTGTGTGTGTCACTGTGTGTGTGTGTGTGTGTCACTGTGTGTGTCACTGTGTGTGTGTGTGTCACTGTGTGTGTGTGTGTCACTGTGTGTGTCACTGTGTGTGTGTGTCACTGTGTGTGTCGCTGTGTGTGTGTGTCACTGTGTGTGTCACTGTGTGTGTGTGTCGCTGTGTGTGTCACTGTGTGTGTATGTGTCACTGTGTGTGTGTCACTGTGTGTGTGTCACTGTGTGTGTGTCACTGTGTGTGTCACTGTGTGTGTGTGTGAGTGTCACTGTGTGTGTGTGTGTCACTGTGTGTGTCGCTGTGTGTGTGTCACTGTGTGTGTGTGTGTCACTGTGTGTGTCGCTGTGTGTGTGTGTCACTGTGTGTGTCGCTGTGTGTTGTGTGTCACTGTGTGTGTCACTGTGTGTGTGTCGCTGTGTGTGTCACTGTGTGTGTGTCGCTGTGTGTGTCACTGTGTGTGTGTGTCACTGTGTGTGTCACTGTGTGTGTGTGTGAGTGTCACTGTGTGTGTGTGTGTCACTGTGTGTCACTGTGTGTGTGTCACTGTGTGTGTCACTGTGTGTCACTGTGTGTGTGTGTCACTGAGTGTGTGTGTGTGTTCGTGTGAGTGGTCGTGTGTGGTCGTGTGTGTGGTCGTGTGTGTGTCGCTGTGTGTGTGTCACTGTGTGTGTGTGTTCGTGTGTGTGTCACTGTGTGTGTCACTGTGTGTGTGTCACTGTGTGTGTCACTGTGTGTGTGTCACTGTGTGTGTGTCACTGTGTGTGTGTGTCGCTGTGTGTGTGTGTGTCGCTGTGTGTGTGTCGCTGTGTGTGTGTCACTATGTGTGTGTGTTCGTGTGTGTGGTCGTGTGAGTGGTCGTGTGTGTGGTCGTGTGTGTCACTGTGTGTGTGTGTGTCACTGTGTGTGTGTGTCACTGTGTGTGCGTGTCACTGTGTGTGCGTGTCACTGCGTGTGCGTGTCACTGCGTTTGTGTGTGTGTCACTGTGTGTGTGTGTGTGTCACTGTGTGTGTTCGTGTGTGTGTGAGTGGTCGTGTGTGTGGTCGTGTGTGTGTGTGTATGTCACTGTGTGTGTGTGTTCGTGAGTGAGTAAGTTAGTGTGCGTGAGCACGGTCATGCATGTGAGCAGAGTGAGTGAGAGGGTGAGCGGGTGAGCAGGTGAGTGAGAGGGTGAGTGAGAGGGTGAGTGAGTTACACCGGGTGAGTGAGCGTGTGAGTGAGCGTGTGAGTGAGCGTGTGAGTGAGCGGGTGAGTGAGAGGGTGAGTGAGAGGGTGAGTGAGCGTGTGAGTGAGCGGGTGAGTGAGCGGGTGAGTGAGCAGGTGAGTGAGCGGGTGAGTGAGTGAGCAGGTGAGCGGGTGAGTGAGCGGGTGAGTGAGCGGGTGAGTGAGCGTGTGAGTGAGCGTGTGAGCGGGTGAGTGAGCGGGTTAGTGAGCGGGTTAGTGAGCGGGTGAGTGACAGCGGGTGAGCGGGTGAGTGAGTGAGTGAGTGAGCAAGTGAGCATATGCGTGAACGAGTGAGTGAGTGAGTTAGTGGGTGAGTGAGCAGGTGAGCGGGTGAGTGAGCGTGTGAGTGAGTGAGCAAGTGAATCACACCGGGTGAGTCAGTGGGTGAGTGAGCAGGTGAGTGAGCGGGTGAATGAGTGAGTAGGTGAGCGTGTGAGTGAGCGTGTGAGCGAGAGGGTGAGTGAAAGGGTGAGTGAGCGGGTGAGCGTGTGAGCGAGTGAGTAGGTGAGCGTGTGAGCGAGTGAGTAGGTGAGCGTGTGAGTGAGTGAGCAGGTGAGCGTGTGAGTGAGCGTGTGAGCGAGAGGGTGAGTGAAAGGGTGAGTGAGCGGGTGAGCGTGTGAGCGAGTGAGTAGGTGAGCGTGTGAGCGAGTGAGTAGGTGAGCGTGGGAGTGAGCGTGTGAGCGAGCGGGTGAGTGAAAGGGTGAGTGAGCGGGTGAGCGTGTGAGCGAGTGAGCGTGTGAGTGAGCGGGTGAGGAGGATATCGGTAGCGGAGTTTGGTGATGAGGCTGTCGGGCGAGATGAACGTCCGGTAGGTCATCAGGAACGCCTCGAAGAACATCATGTCTGCCCAACGACATGGCACCATCATCATCACAACGTCGTCATCACGACGTCAACGCATCATCATGACATCATCACGGCGTCATGACACCATCACGGCGTCATGACATCATCACGGCATCATGACACCATCACTACATCATGACATCATCACGGCGTCATGACACCATCACGGCGTCATGACATCATCACGGCGTCATGACATCATCACGACGTCATGACGGCATCACGGCGTCATGACATCATCACGACGTCATGACGGCATCACGGCGTCATGACATCATCACGTCATGACAGCATCACGGCGTCATGACATCAGCACGACGTCATGACGGCATCACGGCGTCATGACATCATCACGACGTCATGACGGCATCACGGCGTCATGACATCATCACGTCATGACGGCATCACGGCGTCATGACATCAGCACGACGTCATGACGGCATCACGACGTCATGACATCATCACGACGTCATGACGGCATCACGGCGTCATGACATCAGCACGACGTCATGACGGCATCACGGCGTCATGACATCATCACGGCGTCATGACATCAGCACGACGTCATGACGGCATCACGGCGTCATGACATCATCACGACGTCATGACGGCATCACGGCGTCATGACATCATCACGTCATGACGGCATCACGGCGTCATGACATCATCACGACGTCATGACGGCATCACGGCGTCATGACATCATCACGTCATGACATCATCACGACGCCATTACAACATCTCGACGTCACCGCAACGTCATCGCGTTGTCACAACATCACGCGAGACCATCACGTCATCACAAAACGTCATCACAACATCACGTGACATCATCACGTCATCACAACGTCATCACAACATCACGTGAGACCATCACACATCATCACAAGGTCATCACAAGGTCATCACAACATCACGTGAGACCATCACACATCATCACAAGGTCATCACAAGGTCATCACAACATCACGTGAGACCATCACACATCATCACAAGGTCATCACAAGGTCATCACAACATCACGCGACATGCGATGTGACCATCGCGGTGTCACCACCATGACCATCGCTCAGCCCATCACAACTGCCACAGAACACATCATCACGTCATCACAACATCATGCGATGTTGTGATGACCCATCACACCCGCCACGGAACACCGGTGACAATTCATTATCTGAACCGGTCCCTGGGCCTTCCTCCGTAACAGCACTTGCCCCAACAGCCTGTTAAGGCTACACGGGGGAGCTTTGTCTGTGAGAGTGAGTGAGCGAGCGAGTGAGCGAGCAAGTGGGTGAGTGAGTGAGGGAGCGAGTGAGTGGGTGAATGAGCGAGCGAGCGAGTTAGCGGGCGAGTGGGTGAGTGAGTGAGCGGGCGAGTGGGTGAGTGAGCAAGCGAGTGAGCACGCGAGTGAGTGAGCGAGCAAGTGGGTGAGTGAGTGAGGGAGCGAGTGAGTGGGTGAATGAGCGAGCGAGCGAGTTAGCGGGCGAGTGGGTGAGTGAGTGAGCGGGCGAGTGGGTGAGTGAGCAAGCGAGTGAGCACGCGAGTGAGTGAGCGAGTGAGAGAAGGAGCGAATGAGCGAGCGAGTGCCCGAGTGAGCGAGCGAACGAGCGAGCGAGCGAGTGAGTGAGCAAGTGAGCGAATGAGCGAGCGCGTGCCCGAGTGAGTGAGCGAGCGATGCGAGCGAGCGAGCGGGTGAGCAAGCGGGCGAGTGGGTGGGTGAGCGAGCGAGTGGGTGGGTGAAGCGAGCGAGCGAGCGAGCGAGTGAGAGAGTGAGTGAGCGAGTGAGGCACCTACCCTTCTGCGTGGTGCCCGTCATGTTGACAATGAGGATGTTCACAGAGCCGGCCTTCAAGTCTGGGCCATCCTCATCCTACGCAGGGACACGTGGAGACGCGAGGACACACGGAGACACGTGGTGAGATGCAGGGGACACACAGAGACACACGGAGACACGTGGTGAGATGCGGGGACACACAGAGACACACGGAGACACGTGGTGAGATGCGGAGACACACGAGGACATGAGACACACGGGGGACACAGGGACACACACGGAGACACACGGAGACACACGGAGACACGTGGTGAGATGCAGGGACACACAGAGACACACGGAGACACGTGGTGAGATGCGGGGACACACAGAGACACACGGAGACACGTGGTGAGATGCAGGGACACACAGAGACACACGGAGACACGTGGTGAGATGCAGGGACACACAGAGACACACGGAGACACGTGGTGAGATGCGGGGACACACAGAGACACACGGAGACACGTGGTGAGATGCGGGGACACACAGAGACACACGGAGACACGTGGTGAGATGCAGGGGACACACAGAGACACACGGAGACACACGGAGACACGGGGGAGATGCACGGACACACAGAGACACACGGAGACACGGGGGAGATGCACAGACACACAGAGACACACGGAGACACGGGGGAGATGCACGGACACACAGAGACACACGGAGACACACGGAGACACGGGGGAGATGCACGGACACACAGAGACACACAAAGACACACGGAGACACGGGGGAGATGCAGGGGAACACACAGAGACACACGGAGACACACGGGAGACACGGGGGAGATGCACGGGGACACGCAGAGACACACGGAGACACACGGAGACACGGGGGAGATGCACGGACACACAGAGACACACGGAGACACACGGAGACACGGGGGAGATGCACGGACACACAGAGACACACAGAGACACACGGAGACACGGGGGAGATGCAGGGGAACACACAGAGACACACGGAGACACACGGAGACACGGGGGAGATGCACGGGACACACAGAGACACACGGAGACACACGGAGACACGGGGGAGATGCACGGGGACACGCAGAGACACACGGAGACACACGGAGAGACACAGAGACACACGGAGACACACGGAAAGGACATGAGACACACGCAGAGACACACGGAGACACGGGGGAGATGCACGGAGACACACAGAGACACACAGAGAGACACAGAGACACACGGAGACACACGGAGACACACGGGACGGACATGAGACACACGGGGGACACCAGGGACACACACGGAG
Organism: Lampetra fluviatilis; assembly: GCF_964198595.1. Classification (NCBI taxonomy): domain Eukaryota; kingdom Metazoa; phylum Chordata; class Hyperoartia; order Petromyzontiformes; family Petromyzontidae; genus Lampetra; species Lampetra fluviatilis. Next base: position 21,906 of record NW_027620910.1, read on the forward strand.
ACACACGGAGACACGGGGGAGATGCACGGGGACACACAGAGACACACAGAGAGACACAGAGACACACAGAGAGACACAGAGACACACGGAGACACGGGGGAGATGCACGGAGACACACAGAGACACACGGAGACACGGGGAAGATGCACGGGGACACACAGAGACACACGGAAACACACAGAGAGACACGGAGAAACACGGAGACACACGGGAAGGACATGAGACACACGGGGACATACGCGGAGAGGACACGGGAAGTACATGAGAGACACGGGGACACACAGAGACACACGGAGACACACGGGAAGGACATGAGACACACGGGGACACACAGAGACACACGGAGACACACGGAGACACACGGGGAAGGACATGAGACACACGCGGAGAGACATGCGGAGTGTGTCACGGGTGGACTCGCCTCTCGCTTGAAGAGCAGCCGGGCGTTCACCTCGTCCGGGTCCACGATGGACAACTCCTCCTCCTCCTCCTCGCTCAGCCCCAGCAGCTCCGCCAGGCCAGCCACATCCCTGGGGGACACAGGGGGACACACAGGGGGACACACAGGGGGACAGGGAGACACGGGGACAGGGGGACACACAGGGGGACAGGGGGACACACAGGGGGACACACAGGGGGACAGGGAGACACGGGGACAGGGGAACACACAGGGGGACACAGGGGGACACACAGGGGGACACACAGGGAGACACACAGGGGGACACACAGGGGGACACACGAGGGGGACACACAGGGGGACACACAGGGGGACACACAGGGGGACACACAGGGGGACACACAGGGGGGACACACAGGGGGACACACAGGGGGACACACAGGGGGACACACAGGGGGACACACAGGGGGACACACAGGGGACACACAGGGGGACACACAGGGGGACACACAGGGAGACACACAGGGGGACACACAGGGGAGACACACAGGAGGACACACAGGGGGAACACAGGGGGACACACAGGGAGACACACAGGGAGACACACAGGGGGACACACAGGGGGACACACAGGGGGACACACAGGGGGACACACAGGGGGACACACAGGGGGACACACAGGGGGACACACAGGGGACACACAGGGGAACACACAGGGGGACACACAGGGGGACACACAGGGGGACACACAGGGGGACACGGGGACACACAGGGACACACAGGGGGGGACACACATGGGGGACACACAGGGGGACACACACAGGGGGACAGGGGGACACACAGGGGCACACACAGGGGGCCACACAGGGGGGCCACACAGGGGGACACACAGGGAGACAGGGGGACACGGGGACACACAGGGGGACACACAGGGGGACACACAGGGGGACACACAGGGGGACACACAGGGGGACACACAGGGGGACACACAGGGGGGACACGGGGACGGAGACACAGGGAGAGCCAGGGACACGTGTATAACACAATCAGCTGAATATTGTCAGCTGACGCAGCAGTGGATAGAACACGCGGACTGGAGGACTCGTGTTAATGTGTGTGCGTCTGTGCATGTTTGTCTGTGTGCGTGTGTATGTGTGTGTGCATGTACGTGTTTGTGTGTGCGGTGTGTGCGCGTGTGTTCATGCGTGTGTGTGCGTGCGTGCGTGTTCATGCGTGTGTGTGTGTGTGTTCATGCGTGTTCATGTGTGTGCGTGTGTGCGTGTGCGTGCATGTGCGTGCGTGCGTGCGAGGTGTGGCAAGGCGAGTGGCGAGGGGTGGCGTGGGCACGCAGGCCCCTGGTACCGCGTTGCCGCCGTGGGGGGCGCCCCCCCCTCTCCGTGGGCTTTGGTTCGAGCCGCGCCGGGGGGCAGCAGGTCGGGGCCCCCCCCCCTCCGTGTCCCCCAGGGGGCCCCCCCAAGGGACTTGCGTCGCCCTGCAGGGGACACGGAGGGGGGGGGGGGGGGCGGTGAGGGGGGGGGGCTCAGGGGACACGTGATACAGAGAGCACGCAAAGACAAAGATCCCCCGGATAGCCTCCGAGCAGTCTGTCGGGGGCAAGTGCACCTCACCCACACGGAGACCCCCGGGTGTGTGGAGGGCCCCGTTGGCCCCCGTGGGCCCCCCCCCCGTGGCCCCCCCCCGTGGCCCCCGTGCCCCCCCCCCCGTGGGGAGGTGGCTACTCACGGCTGCACGTGCGCGGGCCCTCCCAGGCCCGAGGACATGTCAATGTACTCGGAGGCGGCCGGCACCTCCCTGGGGCAGCCACTCTTAAGCCGGCCACAACGCGGGCACCCACGTGGGGAGGGGGGGGAGGGGGGGGGGAGGAGAGGGGAGGGAAGAGGAGAGGAGGAGAGGGAGGAGAGGGAGGAGAGGAGGGAGGAGAGGGAGGGAGGGAGGAGAGGGAGGAGAGGGAGGAGAGGGAGGAGAGGGAGGGGAGGAAAGGGAGGAGAGGGAGGAGAGGGAGGGGAGGAAAAGGGAGGAGAGGGAGGAGAGGGAGGAGAGGGAGGAGAGGGAGGGAGGAGAGGGAGGGGGGAGGATGAGGAGAGGGAGGGGGAGGATGAGGAGAGGAAGAGAGCAGCGGTCACAGAGAGCAGCACGACAGAGAGAGACAAACCCCGGGCCGGCTCACAATGGCCGCGCCGCTCACCACCCCGCAGTCGCTCACCCCGCCCCCCCCCTCACCACCAGTGGCGAGCGTGTGGGCCCCACACCCCCCAGGAGGAGGGGGGGAAGGGAGGGGGGGGAGTGGCGCCCCCTCACCAGCGAGGAAGAGGAGGTGGCAGCGGCGGCGGCGATGACTGAGGAGGGGCAGTGGGAAGAGGAGGAGGTGGAAGAGGTGGAAGAGGAGGAGGAAGAAGAGCAGCACGGCCGGGCGCCGGGTCCGTGGGGGGCAGCTGGCAAGGGCAGCCGGGGTTGGGGGCCCCCCACAGGGGGGGGGCCCGCACAGCAGGGGGGGGGGCGGGGGCAGTGGGGGAGTCGTCGAAGGAGAGCTGAAGACGAGAGGGCGGGAGACAGAGGAGTTGACACAGAGACACAGGTCACGACCCCCACGCACCCACGGCGACCCCCTCACCCGCACCTCCCCCCCGAAGTGGCTCGTAGTTGTTGATGTCGTCGTCATCGTTATCATCATCATCAATGTCATCATCGTCGAGGTCGTTGTCATCGTCGTCATCATCATCAATGTCATCATCATCGTCATCATCATCATCGTCGTCATCGTCGTCATCGTCGTCATCATCGTCATCATCGTCGACGTCGTTGTCATCGTCATCATCATTGTCGTCATCATCATCATCAATGTCATCATCGTCGTCATCATCGTCATCGTCATCATCAATGTCATCATCGTCATCATCATCGTCATCGTCATCATCATCGTCGTCGTCATCATCGTCGTCATCATCGTCATCATCATCAATGTCATCGTCGTCGTCATCATCATCATGGTCATCATCATCATCATCGTCGTCATCATTGTCGACATCGTCGTAATCATCGTCGTCGTCATCATTGTCATCGTCATTGTCATCATCGTCGACGTCGTCGTCATCATTGTCATCGTCATCGTCGTCATCGTCGTCATCGTCGTCGTCACCATCATCGTCGTCATCGTCGTCGTGCGTAAATGTACAGCAGCGGATGCGTGGTGGCGTTGATTGTAACAGAGGAGGGGAAAAACCGGAGGGGCACGGAGAAAAATCCACGCGACCACGGGAAGAGAGACAGAGAGACACGCAGACTCCAAATATACAGCAGCAGCAGGCGTCAGGGTCGGGATCGAACCCACGACCTCCTGCGTACCAGGCGAGGTAGTTAACATCTCCTAGCCACCGTGATGATGATGATGAGAGAGAGACGCAAACTCCAAATCTACAGCAGCAGTAGGCGTCATGGTCGGGATCGAACCCACGACCTCCTGTAGTCCAGACGAGGTAGTCAACATCTCCTAGCCACCGTGATGATGATGATGATGAGAGAGATGCAAACTCCAAATATACAGCAGCAGCAGCAGGCGTCAGGGTCGGGATCGAACCCACGACCTCCTGCGTACCAAGCGAGGTAGTCAACATCTCCCAGCCGCGGTGGCTTGGAGATGTTGACCACTCGTGTCTCCGCATTCGTGGCCGTAGCGCGCTAACCGCCGCGCCACCGCTCCCCGCACACAAACACAGGGTGGGTGGGGGTGGGGAGTGGGGGGAGGGTGGATCGAGCGCCCACCATGTGCCTCTGCTTGGGCGGCAGCGCCGGCGGCCGCGACACTCGGCCCCCGGCTCCTCCCGGCGGCACCACCAGCACCATCGCCGAAGCCGACGAGGTGGAGGAGGAGGTGGAGGAGGTGCAGACGTAGGAGGAGTGCGCCGTGGAGGAGGAGGAGGAGCAGTAGGAGGACGACGCGGCGGAGGAGTAGAAGGCCTCCTCCAGGTAGCAGCCGCTCAACACGTGCTGCCGGTGCTGCTCCTGCTGGAGGCCGCGGTAGCGAAACGCCGTCTGCTCCATCTGCAGGAAGGTGCTGGGCTGAGGCTCCGAGTAGTCCTCGAAGAGCTGCATGTACGCGCGGACTGGCGGGGGGCCACGTGGGGGGGCGGGGGGGGGGGTCAACGCAAGGGGAGGGGGGGGGGCAGCCGTCGTAGGTCAGAGGTCACGGAGCTGCCGCTCCGAGTAGTCCTCGAAGAGCTGCATGTACGCGCGGACTGGCGGGGGGCCACGTGGGGGGGCGGGGGGGGGGGTCAACGCAAGGGGAGGGGGGGGGGCAGCCGTCGTAGGTCAGAGGTCACGGAGCTGCCGCTGTTGAGTTGCTGGGTTTTTAAAATCCTTTATATTAAGTTCACTTGCTTGCTTGCTTGCGCGCTTACGACCGTGCAAATCTTTCGGTCGTTTTTTAAACCCACTTCCCGTGATCCAATCGAGCTGACATTTTGCACACAGACTCGTCGTGCGTGACAATTTATTTTCGTGGAATTTTTTTTCCAAAATTTTCCACTTTTTAGGAAAAAAATAAATTCATATTTGATTTAAAATACCAATGTGATAAAAATGAAACTCTTACTCAAGAAAAACAGAAATGAATAATAAAATAAAACCGATGCCACGCATATAAAGGATTTATAGTGAAAAAGCTTTGTTTTTACGGGTTAATTTTTTAAACTGAAACGAGCATAAATTTCGATGTGAAGCTTTCGTGACTGCAGGGATTCATCTTCTTGGTTCTTTCGGTAAAGTCGCGTGGAAGGGAAATAATAAAATAATAAAAATAAAATATGATGAAATAATTCTCACGACGTTTCGGCCACAACGCAAGCAGCCGTCCTCAGGTGAAGAACAGGTCTGTCGGAAAGACATTCAGACGCTATTCAGACGCTGTCTTTCCGACAGACCTGTTCTTCACCTGAGGACGGCTGCTTGCGTTGTGGCCGAAACGTCGTGAGAATTGTATTTTATTATGTTTGATTTTTATTATTTTATTATTTCCCTTCTACGTGATGACTTTACCGAAAGAACCAAGAAGATGAAACGAGCATCTATATCTATATATATAAAAGGGAAATTTGCGAATGTGTGCGTCTGTTCGAAATGTTCGGCGTACTTCCCGACATGCAACAAACTTGAAATTTGGCATGTGGGTAGCTTCCAGCCTG
>NW_027620910.1:32500-51944 GCF_964198595.1 Lampetra fluviatilis
GAGACCCATACACTCACACGGATACCCATAGACTCACAGACTCATAGAGACCCATACACTCACACAGAGACCCATAGACTCACAGACTCATAGAGACCCATACACTCACACAGAGACCCATAGACTCACAGACTCATAGAGACCCATACACTCACACGGATACCCATGTGACGAGATGGTTGTGATTGGATGGTTGTGACGAGGTGGTTTGTGATTGGATGGTTGTGACGAATTGGTTGTGATTGAGAGCTTGTGATTGGATGGTTGTGATTGGATGGGTGTGACGAGGTGGTTGTGACGAGGTGGTTTGTGATTGGATGCTTGTGAATGGATGGGTGTGACGAGGTGGCTTGTGATTGGATGGTTGTGACGAGGTGGTTTGTGATTGGATGCTTGCGACGAATTGGTTGTGACTGAGTGCTTGTGATTGGATGGGTGTGACGAGGTGGGTGTGACGAGGTGGGTGTGACGAGGTGGGTGTGACGAGGTGGGTGTGACGAGGTGGGGGGGGTGCTCCTCGTCTTGCCGAGTGTCTCTGAGCTGCTGGCGTTGTGGCTGTCGTACAGACCGCCACTCCGACGCGCCATCGGCGGCGACGACGACGACAGAGCCGCCGCCGTCGCCGCGGCGACGAGATGGGCGGGGAAGGGCGACGAGGTGGAGGAGGGGAAGGCGGCGGGCAGCTGCTCGACCGAGCGGCTCAGCTTGCACACGGAGGAGCGAGGGGAGAGGCGCGGGGGGCTCTCCCCTCCGTAGGAGCGGCTGCCCCCCGAGAGACGGCGCCTTGCGGCCACGCCGCCCCCCCCCTCGGGGTCGTCCTCCTCCGCCGTGTCCCCCTCATCCTCCTGGTGGTGAGCGGGGGGGGGGGGGGAGGGGAAAGGGGGCACGGGGGGAGAGAGACACGGGGGTGTTGGTAGTGATGGCGTTGATGATGGTGGCGTTGATGATGGCGATGTTGGTGGTGGTGAGTGTGTGTGTGTGTGGTGTTGGTGGTGATGGCGTTGATGATGGCGTTGATGATGGCGATGTTGGTGGTGGTGAGTGTGTGTGTGGTGTTGGTGGTGATGGCGTTGATGATGGTGGCGTTGATGATGGTGATGTTGGTGAGTGTGTGTGTGTGTGGTGTTGAGTGTGTGTGTGGTGTTGGTAGTGATGGCGTTGATGATGGTGGCGTTGATGATGGCGATGTTGGTGGTGGTGAGTGTGTGTGTGGTGTTGGTGGTGATGGCGTTGATGATGGTGGCGTTGATGATGGCGATGTTGGTGGTGGTGAGTGTGTGTGTGGTGTTGGTGGTGATGGCGTTGATGATGGTGGCGTTGATGATGGCGATGTTGGTGGTGGTGAGTGTGTGTGTGGTGTTGGTGGTGATGGCGTTGATGATGGTGGCGTTGATGATGGCGATGTTGGTGGTGGTGAGTGTGTGTGTGGTGTTGGTGGTGATGGCGTTAATGATGATGGCGTTGATGATGGCGATGTTGGTGGTGGTGAGTGTGTGTGTGGTGTTGGTGGTGATGGCGTTGATGATGGCGTTGATGATGGCGATGTTGGTGGTGGTGAGTGTGTGTGTGGTGTTGGTGGTGATGGCGTTGATGATGGTGGCGTTGATGATGGTGATGTTGGTGAGTGTGTGTGTGTGTGGTGTTGAGTGTGTGTGTGGTGTTGGTAGTGATGGCGTTGATGATGGTGGCGTTGATGATGGCGATGTTGGTGGTGGTGAGTGTGTGTGTGGTGTTGGTGGTGATGGCGTTAATGATGGTGGCGTTGATGATGGCGATGTTGGTGGTGGTGAGTGTGTGTGTGGTGTTGGTGGTGATGGCGTTGATGATGGCGTTGATGATGGCGATGTTGGTGGTGGTGAGTGTGTGTGTGGTGTTGGTGGTGATGGCGTTGATGATGGTGGCGTTGATGATGGTGATGTTGGTGAGTGTGTGTGTGTGTGGTGTTGAGTGTGTGTGTGGTGTTGGTAGTGATGGCGTTGATGATGGTGGCGTTGATGATGGCGATGTTGGTGGTGGTGAGTGTGTGTGTGGTGTTGGTGGTGATGGCGTTGATGATGGCGTTGATGATGGCGATGTTGGTGGTGGTGAGTGTGTGTGTGGTGTTGGTGGTGATGGCGTTGATGATGGTGGCGTTGATGATGGTGATGTTGGTGAGTGTGTGTGTGTGTGGTGTTGAGTGTGTGTGTGGTGTTGGTAGTGATGGCGTTGATGATGGTGGCGTTGATGATGGCGATGTTGGTGGTGGTGAGTGTGTGTGTGGTGTTGGTGGTGATGGCGTTAATGATGGTGGCGTTGATGATGGCGATGTTGGTGGTGGTGAGTGTGTGTGTGGTGTTGGTGGTGATGGCGTTGATGATGGTGGCGTTGATGATGGCGATGTTGGTGGTGGTGAGTGTGTGTGTGGTGTTGGTAGTGATGGCGTTGATGATGGTGGCGTTGATGATGGCGATGTTGGTGGTGGTGAGTGTGTGTGTGGTGTTGGTGGTGATGGCGTTGATGATGGTGGCGTTGATGATGGCGATGTTGGTGGTGGTGAGTGTGTGTGTGGTGTTGGTGGTGATGGCGTTGATGATGGTGGCGTTGATGATAGTGATGTTGGTGAGTGTGTGTGTGGTGGTGGTGAATGTGTGTGTGGTGGTGGTGAGTGTGTGGTGGTGAGTGTGTGTGGTGGTGGTGGTGAGTGTGTGTGGTAGTGGTGGTGGTGAGTGTGTGTGGTGGTGAGTGTGTGTGGTGGTGGTGGTGGTGAGTGTGTGTGGTGGTGGTGGTGGTGAGTGTGGTGGTGAGTGTGTGGTGGTGAGTGTGTGTGGTGGTGAGTGTGTGTGGTGGTGGTGGTGGTGAGTGTGTGTGGTGGTGGTGGTGGTGAGTGTGGTGGTGAGTGTGTGGTGGTGAGTGTGTGTGGTGGTGGTGGTGAGTGTGTGTGGTGGTGGTGAGTGTGTGTGGTGGTGGTGGTGAGTGTGTGTGGTGTTGGTGAGTGTGTGTGTGGTGGTGGTGGTGAGTGTGTGTGGTGGTGGTGAGTGTGTGTGGTGGTGGTGAGTGTGTGTGGTGGTGGTGAGTGTGTGTGGTGGTGAGTGTGTGTGGTGGTGGTGAGTGTGTGTGGTGGTGTTGGTGGTGATGGCGTTGTTGGTGATGGTGATGTTGGTGAGTGTGTGTGTGTGGTGGTGATGAGTGTGTGTGTGTGGTGTTGGTGGTGATGGCGTTGATGATGGTGGCGTTGATGATGGTGATGTTGGTGAGTGTGTGTGTGTGGTGGTGGTGAGTGTGTGTGTGGTGTTGGTGGTGATGGCGTTGATGATGGTGGCGTTGATGATGGTGATGTTGTTGAGTGTGTGTGTGGTGGTGTTGAGTGTGTGTGTGGTGTTGGTGGTGATGGCGTTGATGATGGTGGCGTTGATGATGGTGATGTTGGTGAGTGTGTGTGTGTGGTGGTGGTGAGTGTGTGTGTGGTGTTGGTGGTGATGGCGTTGATGATGGTGGCGTTGATGATGGTGATGTTGTTGAGTGTGTGTGTGGTGGTGTTGAGTGTGTGTGTGGTGTTGGTGGTGATGGCGTTGATGATGGTGGCGTTGATGATGGTGATGTTGGTGAGTGTGTGTGTGTGGTGGTGGTGAGTGTGTGTGTGGTGTTGGTGGTGATGGCGTTGATGATGGTGGCGTTGATGATGGCGATGTTGGTGAGTGTGTGTGTGTGTGGTGGTGAGTGTGTGTGTGGTGTTGGTGGTGATGGCGTTGATGATGGTGGCTTTGATGATGGCGATGTTGGTGAGTGTGTGTGTGTGGTGTTGAGTGTGTGTGTGTGGTGGTGGTGTTGAGTGTGTGTGTGTGGTGGTGAGTGTGTGTGTGGTGTTGGTGGTGATGGCGTTGATGATGGTGATGTTGGTGAGTGTGTGTGGTGGTGGTGTTGAGTGTGTGTGTGTGGTGGTGGTGTTGAGTGTGTGTGTGGTGGTGTTGAGTGTGTGTGTGGTGTTGGTGGTGATGGCGTTGATGATGGTGGCGTTGATGATGGTGATGTTGGTGAGTGTGTGTGTGTGGTGGTGGTGAGTGTGTGTGTGGTGTTGGTGGTGATGGCGTTGATGATGGTGGCGTTGATGATGGCGATGTTGGTGAGTGTGTGTGTGTGTGGTGGTGAGTGTGTGTGTGGTGTTGGTGGTGATGGCGTTGATGATGGTGGCTTTGATGATGGCGATGTTGGTGAGTGTGTGTGGTGGTGGTAGTGATGTTGATAATGATGTTGGTGGTGATGGCGTTGATGATGGTGGCGTTGATGATGGCGATGTTGGTGAGTGTGTGTGTGGTGGTGTTGAGTGTGTGTGTGTGGTGGTGGTGTTGAGTGTGTGTGTGTGGTGGTGAGTGTGTGTGTGGTGTTGGTGGTGATGGCGTTGATGATGGTGATGTTGGTGAGTGTGTGTGGTGGTGGTGGTGAGTGTGTGGTGTTGGTGGTGAGTGTGTGTGTGCGCGGTGGTGGTGAGTGTGTGGTGGTGGTGGTGATGGCGTTGATGATGGTGATGTTGGTGAGTGTGTGTGGTGGTGATAGTGAGTGTGTGTGTGGTGGTGGTGAGTGTGTGGTGTTGGTGGTGAGTGTGTGTGTGCGCGGTGGTGGTGAGTGTGTGTATGGTGTTGGTGGTGATGGCGTTGATGATGGTGATGTTGGTGAGTGTGTGTGGTGGTGGTGGTGAGTGTGTGGTGTTGGTGGTGAGTGTGTGTGTGCGCGGTGGTGGTGAGTGTGTGGTGGTGGTGGTGATGGCGTTGATGATGGTGATGTTGGTGAGTGTGTGTGGTGGTGGTGGTGAATGTGTGTGTGTGGTGGTGGTGGTGAGTGTGTGTGTGCGGTGGTGGTGAGTGTACGGTACCGTGCGGTGGTGGTGGTGGTGGCAGTGTCCGGTGGAGCTGCGGCACATGGGAGCCACGACCGCGACGGGCGTCGCGGGCGACGAGACCAGCGACGTGCCGCGCTTCTTTGGCGGCAGCGCCGGGGGGAGCCTACAGCGCCATCACCACCACCATCACCACCATCAACGCCATCACCACCATCACCAACAGCATCAACAGCATCAACAGCATCACCACCATCACCATCATCACCACCATCACCACCAACACCACCATCACCACCACCACCACCATCACCACCATCACCACCAGCATCACCATCATCACCATCATCACCACCATCACCACCATCACCAACAGCATCAACAGCATCAACAGCATCAACAGCATCACCACCATCACCATCATCACCACCAACACCACCATCACCACCACCACCACCATCACCACCATCACCACCAGCATCACCATCATCACCATCATCACCACCATCACCACCATCACCAACAGCATCACCACCAACACCACCACCATCACCACCATCACCACCATCACCAACAGCATCACCACCATCACCACCATCACCACCATCACCACCATCACCACCATCACCACCATCACCAACAGCATCACCACCAACACCACCAACACCACTATCACCACCATCACCACCATCACCAACAGCATCAACAGCATCACCACCAACATCACCACCAACATCATCAACATAACCATCAACACCACCGTCATTAAGGCGATCACCACCAATACCACCATCATCAACAACATCAGTGAGTGGGTGTGTGAGAGTGAGTGAGAGTGAGTGTGTGAGAGAGTGAGTGAGTGGGTGAGTGAGTGAGTGAGTGGGTGAGTGAGTGAGTGTGTGAGTGAGTGAGTGAGTGGGTGAGTGAGTGAGTGGGTGAGTGAGTGAGTGAGTGGGTGTGTGAGAGTGAGTGAGAGTGAGTGAGAGTGAGTGTGTGAGAGAGTGAGTGAGTGAGTGGGTGAGTGAGTGAGTGAGTGGGTGAGTGAGTGAGTGAGTGGGTGAGTTAGTGAGTGGGTGAGTGAGTTCGTGAGTGGGTGAGTTAGTGAGTGAGTGGGTGAGTGAGTGAATGGGTGACTGAGTGAGTGGGTGGGTGAGTGAGTGAGTGAGTGGGGAGTGAGTAAGTGAGTGGGTGAGTGAGTGGGTGAGTGGGTGAATGAGTGAGTGGGGGAGTGAGTAAGTGAGTGTGTGTGTGAGCGAGTGTGTGAGTGGGTGAGTGTAAAAGAGTGAGTGAGTGAGTGAGTGGGCGAGTGAGTAGGTGAGTAAGTGGGTGAGTGAGTGGGTGAGTGAGTGGGGAGTGAGTGAGTGGGTGTGTGAGTGAGTGGTGGGTGAGTGGGTGAGTGAGTGAGTGAGTGGGTGAGTGGGTGAGTGAGTGGGTGAGTGGGTGAGTGAGTGAGTGAGTGAGTGAGTGGGGAGTGAGTGAGTGTGAATGAGTGAGTGGGCGAGTGGGTGAGTGAGTGGGGAGTGAGTGGGTGAGTAAGTGAGTGAGTGAGTGAGTGTGAGTGAGTGGGTGAGGGGGTGAGTGGGTGAGTGAGTGGGTGAGTGTGTGAGTGAGTGTGAGTGAGTGAGCGGGTGAGTGAGTGGGTGAGTGGGTGAGTGAGTGAGTGAGTGGGGAGTGAGTGAGTGTGAATGAGTGAGTGGGCAAGTGGGTGAGTAAGTGAGTGTGTGAGTGAGTGTGTGAGTGGGTGAGTGGGTAAGTGGGTGAGTGTAAAAGAGTGAGTGAGTGAGTGTGTGGGTGAGTGGGTGAGTGAGTGGGTGAGTGGGTGAGTGGGTGAGTGGGAGATTGAGTGGGTGAGTGAGTGGTGAGTGAGTGAGTGTGAATGAGTAAGTGAGTGTGTGAGTGTGTGAGTGAGTGTGAAGAGTGAGTGAGTGTGAAGAGTGAGTGAGTGAGTGTGAAGAGTGAGTGGGTGTGTGAGTGGGCGAGTGTGTGAGTGAGTGTGTAAGTGAGTGTGAGTGAGTGTGTGAGTGAGTGTGTGAGTGAGTGTGTGAGCGAGTGGGTGAGTGAGTGTGTGAGTGAGTGTGTGAGCGAGTGTGTGAGTGAGTGAGTGTGTGAGTGAGTGTGAGTGAGTGAGTGGGTGTGTGAGTGAGTGGGTGGGCGAGTGTGTGAGTGAGAGTGTGTGAGTGTGAATGAGCAAATGAGTGTGCGAGCGAGTGAGTGAGCGAGCGAGTGGATGAGCGAGTGAGCGCTCACCCTCCGAGCGACTCGCTGCAAATGCAGATGTCGGGCAGCGGGGGCTTGGGGGGGGCACCCGAGGGGTCGTGGGTCGTGGGGGGCTCCTCCCCCCGCCCGCCGCCCCCACCCTCCCCCACGAGGGGGAGGAGGCGAGGGGAGGTGAGCAGCATCATGGGAGACGTCCCCTGGAGAGACGCCTCCTCCTCCTCCTCCTGCTCCTGACGCGGGGCGGTGAGCGACACCGCTGGCTCCCTGCCGCCCACAACCGCAGCCACAACCACAATTAGCTACATTACCACAACCGCCGCAACAACCACAATTAGATACATTAACACAACCACCGCAACAACCACAATTAGATACATTAACACAACCGCCGCAACAACCACAATTAGATACATTAACACAACCACCGCAACAACCACAATTAGATACATTAACACAACCACCGCAACAACCACAATCAGATACATTAACACAACCGCCGCAACAACCACAATTAGATACATTAACACAACCACCGCAACAACCACAATTAGATACATTAACACAACCGCAGCCACAACCACAATTAGATACATTACCACAACCACCGCAACAACCACAATTAGATACATTAACACAACCACCGCAACAACCACAATTAGATACATTAACACAACCGCCGCAACAACCACAATTAGATACATTAACACAACCACCGCAACAACCACAATTAGATACATTAACACAACCACCGCAACAACCACAATTAGATACATTAACACAATCACCGCAACAACCACAATTAGATACATTAACACAACCGCCGCAACAACCACAATTAGATACATTAACACAACCACCGCAACAACCACAATTAGATACATTAACACAACCACCGCAACAACCACAATTAGATACATTAACACAACCACCGCCACAACCACAATTAGATACATTAACACAACCACCGCAACAACCACAATTAGATACATTAACACAACCACCGCAACAACCACAATTAGATACATTAACACAACCGCCGCAACAACCACAATTAGATACATTAACACAACCACCGCCACAACCACAATTAGATACATTACCACAACCACCGCAACAACCACAATTAGATACATTAACACAACCACCGCAACAACCACAATTAGATACATTAACACAACCACCGCAGCAACCACAATTAGATACATTAACACAACCACCGCAACAACCACAATTAGATACATTAACACAACCGCAGCCACAACCACAATTAGATACATTACCACAACCACCGCAACAACCACAATTAGATACATTAACACAACCACCGCAACAACCACAATTAGATACATTACCACAACCACCGCCACAACCACAATTAGATACATTAACACAACCACCGCAACAACCACAATTAGATACATTACCACAACCACCGCCACAACCACAATTAGATACATTAACACAACCACCGCAACAACCACAATTAGATACATTAACACAACCACCGCAACAACCACAATTAGATACATTAACACAACCACCGCAACAACCACAATTAGATACATTAACACAACCACCGCAACAACCACAATTAGATACATTAACACAACCGCCGCAACAACCACAATTAGATACATTAACACAACCGCCGCAACAACCACAATTAGCTACATTAACACAACCACCGCAACAACCACAATTAGATACATTAACACAACCGCCGCAACAACCACAATTAGATACATTAACACAACCACCGCAACAACCACAATTAGATACATTAACACAACCACCGCAACAACCACAATTAGATACATTAACACAACCGCCGCAACAACCACAATTAGATACATTACCACAACCGCCGCAACAACCACAATTAGATACATTAACACAACCACCGCAACAACCACAATTAGATACATTAACACAACCGCCGCAACAACCACAATTAGATACATTAACACAACCACCGCAACAACCACAATCAGATACATTAACACAACCACCGCAACAACCACAATCAGATACATTAACACAACCACCGCAACAACCACAATTAGATACATTAACACAACCACCGCAACAACCACAATTAGATACATTAACACAACCGCAGCCACAACCACAATTAGATACATTACCACAACCACCGCAACAACCACAATTAGATACATTAACACAACCACCGCAACAACCACAATTAGATACATTAACACAACCACCGCAACAACCACAATTAGATACATTAACACAACCACCGCCACAACTACAATTAGATACATTAACACAACCACCGCAACAACCACAATTAGATACATTAACACAACCGCCGCAACAACCACAATTAGATACATTACCACAACCACCGCCACAACCACAATTAGATACATTAACACAACCACCGCAACAACCACAATTAGATACATTACCACAACCACCGCCACAACCACAATTAGATACATTAACACAACCACCGCAACAACCACAATTAGATACATTAACACAACCACCGCAACAACCACAATTAGATACATTAACACAACCACCGCAACAACCACAATTAGATACATTAACACAACCACCGCAACAACCACAATTAGATACATTAACACAACCGCCGCAACAACCACAATTAGATACATTAACACAACCGCCGCAACAACCACAATTAGCTACATTAACACAACCACCGCAACAACCACAATTAGATACATTAACACAACCGCCGCAACAACCACAATCAGCTACATTAACACAACCACCGCAACAACCACAATTAGCTACATTAACACAACCACCGCAACAACCACAATTAGATACATTAACACAACCACCGCAACAACCACAATTAGATACATTAACACAACCGCCGCAACAACCACAATTAGCTACATTAACACAACCACCGAAACAACCACAATTAGCTACATTAACACAACCGCCGCAACAACCACAATTAGATACATTAACACAACCACTGCAACAACCACAATTAGCTACATTAACACAACCACCGCAACAACCACAATTAGATACATTAACACAACCGCCGCAACAACCACAATTAGATACATTAACACAACCACCGCAACAACCACAATTAGATACATTAACACAACCACCGCCACAACCACAATTAGATACATTACCACAACCACCGCAACAACCACAATTAGATACATTAACACAACCACCGCAACAACCACAATTAGATACATTAACACAACCACCGCAACAACCACAATTAGATACATTAACACAACCACCGCAACAACCACAATTAGATACATTAACACAACCGCAGCCACAACCACAATTAGATACATTACCACAACCACCGCAACAACCACAATTAGATACATTAACACAACCACCGCAACAACCACAATTAGATACATTACCACAACCACCGCCACAACCACAATTAGATACATTAACACAACCACCGCAACAACCACAATTAGATACATTACCACAACCACCGCCACAACCACAATTAGATACATTAACACAACCACCGCAACAACCACAATTAGATACATTAACACAACCACCGCAACAACCACAATTAGATACATTAACACAACCACCGCAACAACCACAATTAGATACATTAACACAACCACCGCAACAACCACAATTAGATACATTAACACAACCGCCGCAACAACCACAATTAGATACATTAACACAACCGCCGCAACAACCACAATTAGCTACATTAACACAACCACCGCAACAACCACAATTAGATACATTAACACAACCGCCGCAACAACCACAATTAGATACATTAACACAACCACCGCAACAACCACAATTAGATACATTAACACAACCACCGCAACAACCACAATTAGATACATTAACACAACCACCGCAACAACCACAATTAGATACATTAACACAACCACCGCAACAACCACAATTAGATACATTAACACAACCGCCGCAACAACCACAATTAGATACATTAACACAACCACCGCAACAACCACAATTAGATACATTAACACAACCACCGCAACAACCACAATTAGATACATTAACACAACCACCGCAACAACCACAATTAGATACATTAACACAACCACCGCAACAACCACAATCAGATACATTAACACAATCACCACAACAACCACAATTAGATACATTAACACAATCACCGCAACAACCACAATTAGATACATTAACACAACCACCGCAACAACCACAATTAGATACATTACCACAACCACCGCAACAACCACAATTAGATACATTACCACAACCACCGCAACAACCACAATTAGATACATTAACACAACCACCGCAACAACCACAATTAGATACATTAACACAACCACCGCAACAACCACAATTAGATACATTAACACAACCACCGCAACATCCACAATTAGATACATTACCACAACCACCGCAACAACCACAATTAGATACATTACCACAACCACCGCAACAACCACAATTAGATACATTACCACAACCACCGCAACAACCACAATTAGATACATTAACACAACCACCGCAACAACCACAATTAGATACATTAACACAACCACCGCAACAACCACAATTAGATACATTAACACAACCGCCGCAACAACCACAATTAGATACATTAACACAACCACCGCAACAACCACAATTAGATACATTACCACAACCACCGCCACAACCGACACCACAACGACAATCAGCTACATTACCACAACCACCGCCACAACCGCCGCAACAACCACAATCAGCTACATTACCACAACCACCGCCACAACCGACACCACAACGACAATCAGATACATTAACACAATCACCGCCACAACTGACACCACAACCACAATCAGCTATGTTACCACAACCACCGCCACAACCGACACCACAATGACAATCAGATACATTAACACAATCACCGCCACAACCGACACCACAATCAGCTACGTTACCACAACCACCGCCACAACCGACACCACAACGACAATCAGCTAAATTACCACAACCACCGCAACAACCACAATCAGCTACATTACCACAATCACCGCCACAACCGACACCACAACCACAATCAGCTACATTACCACAACCACCGCCACAACTTCCGCCACAACCACAATCAGCTAAATTACCACAACCACCGCCACAACCGCCGCAACAACCACAATCAGCTACATTACCACAACCACCACAACGACCACAACCACCACAACAACCACCACAACAACCACCGCCACAACAACAATCAGCTACATTTCCACAATCACTGCCACAACCGACACCACAACCAGAACAACAATCGGATACATTACCACAACCACCGTCACAAACACAACAACCACCACAACAACCACCGCCACGACCACTGCCACAACAATCAGCTACATTACCACAACCACCGTCACAAACACAACAACCAACCACAACAACCGTTGCCACAACTACAACAACAATCAGCTACATTACCACAACCACCGTCACAGACAGTACAAACACCGCAACAACAATCAGCTACATTACCACAACCACCGCAACAACCACAACAAGCGGAGGATGGGAGGGTGGGGGGGGGCGGGGGAGGGTGGGGGGGGGAGTGGGGGGAGTGGGGGGGTGGGCGGAGGGGTGGGGGCCCTGGGGTGAGTGTGGGGGGGAGTGGCGGGGGGGGAGAAGTGGGCGGAAGAGTGGGGGGCGATGGGGTGAGTGTGGGGGGGGGGTGGGGGGGAAAGTGGGGGGGGGGGGGGGGGTACAAGTGTCCGGGGGGGGGGGGTGGAGGTCAGGGGTGTGGGGGGGGGCTCTGACCCGTCGGGGCTTGGGGGAGGGGCTGTGAGTTTTGTGGGGGCTCCTGGCGTTGGCTGCTCCAGCTTCTCCACAGACAGCTTCACCAGTTCCTGCACCACCACCGCACCACCACCGCACCACCACCGCACCACCACCGCACCACCACCGCACCACCACCGCACCACCACCGCACCACCACCACACCACCACCACGACAACGCAGCACCGCACATCAGCGCACGACGGCACCACGGCACCACACCAAGGCACCGCACCACCACGACAACGCACCACCACCGCACCACCACCACCACGACAACGCACCACCACCGCACCACCACGACAACGCACCACCACACATCAGCACACGACGGCACCACACCGCACCACACCAACACACCGCACCACGGCACACACAGGGACGCGCACACCGCACCACATCACACCGCACCACACCGCTCCACACCGCACCGCCCCCCCCCCACACTCACCTCACCCCTCCCCCACACTCACCACACCGCACTACACCGCACCACACCACCCTGACACCCCCCGCTCACTCACCCCCACTCACCCCCACTCACCTCCCCCTCCCCCCCTCCACCCCCCCCCCCCGCCCCCAGCCCCTCCTCACCTTGACCCCGTCCAGCACGGCCTTGATGAGGGCGCTGGCCGTGACGCGGTTGTCCTGGTGCGAGGGGGGGCCGCTGTCCTGCGGCGGTGGCGGCGGGGGGGGGCACGAGGGGGAGGGGCTCTGGGGGGACCCCTCCCCCTGGGGGGGGGGCGAGCCCCCCTCATCCTCCAGCAGGGCCCGGTCGGCCCAGCGGATGAGGTTGGCGAGACTCTGGTGGATTTGGCTGTGGCAGGAGACCATCGCTGAGCTACGGTGGGGGTGGTGGGGGGTGGTGGGGGGTGGTGGGGGGGGGGAGGTGGGGGAGTGGTGGGGGGGTGGTGGGGGGGGGGGAGGTGGGGGGGTGGTGGGGGGTGGTGGGGGGTAGTGGGGGGGTGGGGGGTGGTGGGGGGGTGGTGGGGGGGGGAGTCAGGAATTGAGGTCACAACGGGCGGCTGGCTAGGCAGATGGGGGGGGGCTCAGCTGGCTGCTGTCTACACCACAGGCAAAGACAAAGGTTCCGCCGTGTAGGATTAACAGGCCGCTGGGGGGCAAGTGCTGCCCCCGTTGGCGAGCGACGCCGAAGAAGACGCACGCCGAGACAGAGAGACGCGCGCGCAGAGACACAGAGACACACAGACACAGAGACACGCGCGCAGAGACACAGAGACACACAGACACAGAGACACACACAGACACAGAGACACACACAGACACACGCACACACAGACACAGAGACACACGCAGAGACACACGCAGAGACACACAGACACAAAGACACAGAGACACACAGAAACACACACACAAAGACACACACACACAAAGACACACACACAGACACAGAGACACACGCAGAGACACACACACACAGACACAGAGACACACAGACACAGAGACACACACAGAGACACACACAGAGACACACATACAGACACAGACACACACAGAGACACACACACACAGACACAGAGACACAGACACACACAGACACACACACAGACACAGAGACACACGCAGAGACACACACAGACACAGATACACACGCAGACACACACACAGACACAGAGACACACGCAGAGACACACACACAGACACAGAGACACACGCAGAGACACACACACAGACACACACACACACGCAGAGACACACACACAGACACACACACACACAGACAGAGACACACACACACAGACAGAGACACACGCAGACACAGAGACACATGCAGAGACACACACACACACAGAGACACACAGACACAAAGACACACACAGACACAGAGACACACAGAAACACACACACACACACACAGACACAGAGACACACGCAGAGACACACACACACAGACAGAGACACACACACACACAGACACACACACAGACAACAACAACAACAACCGCCATTCGCAACTAAGTGGCTGGGGACGTCACCAAGACGCTTGTGCCAGGCCATGTGCACCTTGAGGCCACGTGAAGTGTCCAACGCCCGCTGGCAGGAGGTCACGGGGCTGACCCAGCAGGTGCCACGGGTCGACTGACCGAGATGACCAAGATGACTGGCTGATGCACCACCTGTGCCCGCTACTGTGCCAACTTGCTGTGCTTTAGCCACCCGGCACTCCGCTCGTTGTTGTGAGCGTCGCTCCTCCGTCCTCCGTTGTTGCTGGAGGGCGACTGCCTCCAACTGCCCAGTAGCGTCCTTCACGAGCCTCCTCCACAGAGGCCGATCTTGACACCGCTGGTACCAGTCATCGGCAAGTCCACTCAGCTCCACGTCCTCCGGTACCACATCACTCCATCTCTTCTCTAGCCCGTGCCGCGCCCGTCTAGCCTCCTCGATCCGGCCGAACAAAAGCTGTTTAGGCATGCGGTGATTGAGCATGTGGGCTACATGGCCCAGCCAACGCAGCCTTGCCTACCGGAGGAGCTCACCAATGGGACTTTGCCCAGATCTTTCAAGGATTTGTGAGCTCCTCACACAATACAGCCTGGTTAAACCCAGGATGGATCGTAGGCAGGCCAGCCTAAATGTTTCTAACCGGCGAAGATGCTCCATTAGGGGGGTCCACGTTTCGCAAGCGTAGAGAAGGGAGGGAATGACCGTGGCCGAGAAGACCTGAAGCTTCGTGCGGAGCGACAGACCAGGTAGCTTCCACACAGCGTTACGCAACCGATGAAAATATATTGCCGCTCGACTGATTCGGAGTGAGACCTCTGCAGTTAAACCGGAGCCGGTCACACACACAGTGTCACACACACAGTGTCACACACACAGTGTCACACACACACACACACAGTGTCACACACACAGTGTCTGTCACACACACAGTGTCACACACACACAGTGTCACACACACAGTGTCACACACACAGTGTCACACACACACACACACAGTGTCACACACACAGTGTCTGTCACACACACACACAGTGGCACACACACACAGTGTCTGTCACACACAATGTCACACACACACACAGTGTCACACACACAGTGTCGCACACACACACACAGTGTCACACACACACAGTGTCACACACACACAGTGTCACACACACACAGTGTCACACACACACAGTGTCACACACACACAGTGTCACACACACACACAGTGTCACACACACAGTGTCACACACACACACACAGTGTCACACACACACACACAGTGTCACACACACACACAGTGTCACACACACACACAGTGTCACACACACACACACAGTGTCACACACACACAGTGTCTGTCACACACACAATGTCACACACACACAGTGTCACACACACACACACACAGTGTCACACACACACACAGTGTCACACACACACACAGTGTCACACACACACACACACACAGTGTCACACACACACACACAGTGTCACACACACACACAGTGTCACACACACACACACAGTGTCTGTCACACACACAATGTCACACACACACAGTGTCACACACACAGTGTCGCACACACACACACACAGTGTCACACACACACACACAGTGTCACACACACACAGTGTCACACACACACAGTGTCATACACACACACAGTGTCACACACACACACACAGTGTCACACACACACACAGTGTCACACACACAGTGTCACACACACAGTGTCACACACACACAGTGTCATACACACACACACAGTGTCACACACACACACACAGTGTCACACACACACAGTGTCACACACACACAGTGTCACACACACACACACAGTGTCACACACACACACAGTGTCACACACACAGTGTCACACACACAGTGTCACACACACACACAGTGTCATACACACACACACAGTGTCACACACACACACACAGTGTCACACACACACAGTGTCACACACACACACAGTGTCACACACACACACACACAGTGTCACACACACACACAGTGTCACACACACACACAGTGTCACACACACACAGTGTCACACACACACAGTGTCACACACACACACACAGTGTCACACACACACACACAGTGTCACACACACAGTGTCACACACACACAGTGTCATACACACACACACAGTGTCACACACACACACACACAGTGTCACACACACACAGTGTCACACACACACACACAGTGTCACACACACACACACAGTGTCACACACACACACACAGTGTCACACACACACACAGTGTCACACACACACACAGTTTCACACACACAGTGTCACACACACACACACAGTGTCTCACACACACACACACAGTGTCACACACACACACAGTGTCACACACACACACAGTTTCACACACACAGTGTCACACACACACACACACAGTGTCTCACACACACACACACAGTGTCGCACACACACACAGTGTCACACACACAGTGTCGCACACACACACACACACAGTGTCTCTCACACACACACACACAGTGTCACACACACACACAGTGTCACACACACACACACAGTGTCTCACACACACACACACAGTGTCACACACACACACAGTGTCACACACACACACAGTTTCACACACACAGTGTCACACACACACACACACACAGTGTCTCACACACACACACACACACAGTGTCGCACACACACACAGTGTCACACACACAGTGTCGCACACACACACACACACAGTGTCTCACACACACACACACAGTGTCACACACACACACAGTGTCACACACACACACAGTGTCTCACACACACACACACAGTGTCACACACACACACACACAGTGTCACACACACAGTGTCGCACACACACACACACACAGTGTCTCACACACACACACACAGTGTCACACACACACACAGTGTCACACACACACACACAGTGTCTCACACACACAGTGTCGCACACACAGTGTCACACACACACAGTGTCACACACACACACACAGTGTCACACACACACACAGTGTCGCACACACACACACAGTGTCTCACACACACAGTATCGCACACACAGTGTCACACACACACAGTTTCACACACACACACAGTGTCACACACACACAAAGATAAAGATCCCCCGTGTAGCCTTAACAGACTGTAGGGGCAAGTGCTGTTAGCGAGCACCTGTGAAGGCCGGAACGGCACACGAGGGGGTGGGTGGCCAGCACCACGCCCGACCGCCTTTGTCTCCCCAGTGGCGATGTTTACACACCCTGCACCAGGTACTCATTTGAGGCCGAGTCGACCTAGGGGAGGCCCAGGACCGGTTCAGATAATCGTCACTGGTGTTGGCCGTGAGCGGGAATCGAACCCGTGTCGCCGGGTTCGTAGCGCAGCGCGCTGACCGCTACACTACCGCTCCCCACACACACACAGTGTCACACACACGGCCGCTGACCCTCCCCACCAACCCTCCTGTCGACCACCACCCCCCCCACCCCCCCCGCCCCCCCCACCCCCCGCCCCCCCGCCCCCACCTCTGGGGGTTGTGGTTGGCCCGGCCTGTGACCCCTTGCTCCCAGAGGGCGCCCCTCCCCACCACCCCCCCACCCCCACCCTCACCCCACCCCCACCCCCCCCGCCCCCCCCACCCCCCCGCCCCCACCTCTGGGGGTTGTGGCTGGCGGCCTGCGACCCCTTGCTCCCAGAGGGCACCCCTCCCCCCCACCAACCCCCACCACCCCACCCCACCCACCCCCCCCCCCGCCCCCACCCCACCCCCACCCCCCCCACCCCCCCGCCCCCACCTCTGGGGGTTGTGGCTGGCGGCCTGTGACCCCTTGCTCCCAGAGGGCGCCCCTCCCCACCACCCCCCCACCCCACCCCCACCCCCCCCACCCCCCCCGCCCCCCACCCCCACCCCCCCCACCCCCCCACCCCACCCCCCGCGCCCCCCCGCCCCCACCTCTGGGGGTTGTGGCTGGCGGCCTGCACGAGAGCGAGCACGGCGTCCAGCACACGGCTGGCCGAGCCGGGCAGCAGCTCCATGACGCTCTTGTCCACCACCGTCTTGAGGTAGCGCAGGGCGTTCACCACATCCTTCTCAACCTCCTGCAGCTTCGCCACGCCCTGCAGGGCGAGGGGTCAGGGGTCAGGGGTGAGGGGTGAGGGGTGAGGGGTGAGGTAGCGCAGGGCGTTCACCACATCCTTCTCAACCTCCTGCAGCTTCGCCACGCCCTGCGAGGGTGAGGGGTGAGGGGTCAGGGGTGAGGGGTCAGGGGTGAGGGGTGAGGGTGAGCGGCGAGGTGAGCGGCGAGGTAGGCGCGTCACATCGGTGCCCCCCACCCCCCCCTCACGCCCACACGCTCACTCACCCCCCTCACCCCACTCACCCCCTTCACACTCACTCACCCCCCCCCTCACCCCGCTCACCCCCCCCCTCACCCCCCCTCACCCCCCCCCCCTGCTCACCCCCCCCCTCACCCCGCTCACCCCCCCCCCCCTGCTCACCCCCCCCCTCACCCCCCTCACCCCCCCCCTGCTCACCCCCCCCCCTGCTCACCCCCCCCCCTCACCCCGCTCACCCCCCCCCCCTCACCCCACTCACCCCCCTCACCCCCCTCACCCCACTCACCCCCTTCACACTTGCTCACA
>NW_027620911.1:0-25000 GCF_964198595.1 Lampetra fluviatilis
TGAATCAATCTCCACAACAACAACAACAACGATAAAGCATGACGTCATATACAACAACAACACGTAGACTGATTGATGGGGGTGGTGGTGGTGGTTTTTGGTAAAATATACAAAGCTCACGGTCCTCACACACACGCCCCCCACCCCTGTCCAGTGATCACTTCTCCCTCAATCGCTCATCGCCTCTCTCTCTCCCTCAATCACTCATCGCCTCTTCCTCCAAGCCCCCCCCCCTCCCCCCCCCCTCCTCCTCTCCAAGCCCCCCCCCTCTCTCCAAGCCCCCCTCCCCCCCCCCTCTCTCCAAGCCCCCCTCCCCCCCCCCTCTCTCCAAGCCCCCCCTCCCCCCCCCTCTCTCCAAGCCCCCCTCCCCCCCCTCTCTCCAAGCCCCCCCTCCCCCCCCCTCTCTTTAAGCCCCCCTCCCCCCCCCTCCTCCAAGCCCCCCTCCCCCCCCCCTCTCTCCAAGCCCCCCCTCCCCCCCCCCTCTCTCAAGCCCCCCCCCCCCCCCCCTCTCTCCAAGCCCCCCCCCTCCCCCCCCCCCTCTCTCCAAGCCCCCCTCCCCCCCCCCTCTCTCCAAGCCCCCTCCCCCCCCCTCTCTCCAAGCCCCCCCCCCCCCCCTCTCTCCAAGCCCCCCTCCCCCCCCCCCTCTCAGCCCCCCTCCCCCCCCCTCTCTCCAAGCCCCCCCTCCCCCCCCCCCTCTCTCCAAGCCCCCCTCCCCCCCCTCTCTCCAAGCCCCCCTCCCCCCCCCCTCTCTCCAAGCCCCCCTCCCCCCCCCTCTCTCCAAGCCCCCCCTCCCCCCCCCCTCTCTCCAAGCCCCCCTCCCCCCCCCCTCTCTCCAAGCCCCCCTCCCCCCCCCTCTCTCCAAGCCCCCCCCTCCCCCCCCCTCTCTCCAAGCCCCCCTCCCCCCCCCTCTCTCCAAGCCCCCCTCCCCCCCCCTCTCTCCAAGCCCCCCTCCCCCCCCCTCTCTCCAAGCCCCCCTCCCCCCCCCTCTCTCCAAGCCCCCCCCCCCCCCTCTCCAAGCCCCCTCCCCCCCCCTCTCTCCCCCCCCCCCCCTCTCTCCAAGCCCCCCTCCCCCCCCCCTCTCTCCAAGCCCCCCTCTCCCTCTTTTCTCGTCTTCCACCTCCACGGACGCTGAGCAGCACCGGCACCTCCAACATCGATTGGGCGTCAATCATCGGTCATCTATAACCCGTCATCTATAACCCGTCATCTATAACCCGTCATCTATAACCCGTCATCTATAACCCGTCATCTATAACCCGTCATCTATAACCCGTCATCTATAACCCGTCATCTATAACCCGTCATCTATAACCCGTCATCTATAACCCGTCATCTATAACCCGTCATCTATAACCCGTCATCTATAACCCGTCATCTATAACCCGTCATCTATAACCCGTCATCTATAACCCGTCATCTATAACCCGTCATCTATAACCCGTCATCTATAACCCGTCATCTATAACCCGTCATCTATAACCCGTCATCTATAACCCGTCATCTATAACCCGTCATCTATAACCCGTCATCTATAACCCGTCATCTATAACCCGTCATCTATAACCCGTCATCTATAACCCGTCATCTATAACCCGTCATCTATAACCCGTCATCTATAACCCGTCATCTATAACCCGTCATCTATAACCCGTCATCTATAACCCGTCATCTATAACCCGTCATCTATAACCCGTCATCTATAACCCGTCATCTATAACCCGTCATCTATAACCCGTCATCTATAACCCGTCATCTATAACCCGTCATCTATAACCCGTCATCTATAACCCGTCATCTATAACCCGTCATCTATAACCCGTCATCTATAACCCGTCATCTATAACCCGTCATCTATAACCCGTCATCTATAACCCGTCATCTATAACCCGTCATCTATAACCTGTCATCTATTACCAATCATCTATAACCCGTCATCTATAACCCGTCATCTATAACCCGTCATCTATAACCTGTCATCTATTACCGATCATCTATAACCCGTCATTTATAACCTGTCATCTATTATCCGTCATCTATAACCTGTCATCTATTACCAATCATCTATAACCAATCATCTATAACCCGTCATCTATAACCTGTCATCTATTACCAATCATCTATAACCCGTCATCTATAACCCGTCATCTATTACTGATGATCTATACTGATGATCTATTACCGATGATCTCCGACCGAGAGAAACAACGAGAGATGAGAGAGAGATCGATATAAAACACAAACGACACGAAAATATAAAAACAATAAAATAATAAAAACCAGTTGCACCAGAACAGATACAAAGTTACTGAGCACACAACCACACCCCCAGCCCCTTCCCCCAGCCCCCCCCTCCCCCCTAGCCCCTCCCCCCAGCCCCCCCCCTCTCCCCCAGCCCCCCCCCTCTCCCCCAGCCCCCCCCCTCTCCCCCAGCCCCCCCCCGTTCCCCCCCCCAGCCCCCCCCCCTTCCCAAGCGAGGCAGCAGCAGCTGGGGGATGCGAGCGACATTCACGATGAAACGATCATCGCGATGACGATGATCGCGATGATGATGATGATCGTGATGATGATGATCGTGATGATGATCGTGACGATGATCGCGATGATGATGATCGTGATGATGATGATGATCGTGATGATGATGATGATCGTGATGATGATGATGATCGTGATGATGATCGCGATGATGATCGCGATGATGATGATGATCGTGATGATGATCGTGATGATCGTGATGATGATCGTGATGATGATCGTGATGATGCTGATCGTGATGATGATCGTGATGATCGTGATGATCGCGATGACGATGATGATCGTGATGATGATCGTGATGATGATCGCGGTGATGATCGCGATGATGATCGCGATGACGATGATGATCGTGATGATGATCGTGATGATGATCGCGATGCTGATCGTGATGATCGCGATGATGATCGTGATGATGATCGCGATGACGATGATGATCGTGATGATGATCGTGATGATGATCGTGATGCTGATCGCGATGATGATCGTGATGATGATCGTGATGATGATCGCGATGCTGATCGTGATGATGATCGTGATGCTGATCGCGATGATGATCGCGATGCTGATCGTGCTGATCGTGATGATCGCGATGATGATCGTGATGATGATCGCGATGACGATCGCGATGCTGATCGCGATGATGATCGTGATGATGATCGCGATGACGATGATGATCGTGATGATGATCGTGATGATGATCGTGATGCTGATCGCGATGATGATCGCGATGATGATCGTGATGATGATCGTGATGATGATCGTGATGATCGTGATGATGATCGTGATGATGATCGTGATGATGATGATGATCATAACAACATCATCACCATCACCACCATCATCACCACCATCATCAACATCCATGTCCTCACACAGCGAAGGGTGACTGCACTCCCCCCCCCCCTCTCCCCTGCCTGACCCCCCACCTGGGCTCACTCAGCCCTAAACCAGGCACAGTCAGTGTGTGTGTGTCACTGTGTGTGTGTGTCACTGTGTGTGTCACTGTGTGTCACTGTGTGTCACTGTGTGTCAGTGTGTGTGTGTCACACTGTGTGTCACTGTGTGTCAGTGTGTGTGTGTGTGTCACTGTGTGTGTGTGTCACTGTGTAGGAGTGGTGGCGCAGCAGTTAGCGCTATGCTGCACAACAAACCCGGCGACCCGAGTTCGATTCCCACTCACGACCATCAACACATCGCTGGTAGAGATGACCTCAACCGGTCCTGGGCCTCAACTAGGTCGACTCAGCCTCAACTGAGTGCCTGGTGTAGCTGTGGTGTGTAGTGAACATCGCCAGCACTGGGGG
Source organism: Lampetra fluviatilis (assembly GCF_964198595.1). Taxonomy (NCBI): domain Eukaryota; kingdom Metazoa; phylum Chordata; class Hyperoartia; order Petromyzontiformes; family Petromyzontidae; genus Lampetra; species Lampetra fluviatilis. The sequence goes on from NW_027620911.1 coordinate 3,837, forward strand.
AGAGACAAAGGCGGCCGGGCGTGGTGCTGGTAGCCACCCACCACCCCCTCTGTGTGTGTAGCCACAGCGCCGGTAGCCTTCATAGGTAGCTGCTGCTGCTTGCTACTAACAGCACTTGCCCCTACAGCCTGCTAGAGGCTACCTGGGGGATCTTTGTCTTTGTGGAGAAGAGAGGTGAGGAGTGGTGCCAGTAAAGTGCAGAAACAGAGACACACACAGAGATACACACACAGAGAGACACACAGAGACACACAGAGAGACACACAGAGAGACACACACAGAGACACACAGAGAGACACACAGAGAGACACACAGAGAGACACACACAGAGACACACACAGAGACACACACAGAGACACACACAGAGACACACACAGAGACACACACAGAGACACAAAGACACACAGAGAGACACACACAGAGAGACACACACAGAGAGACACACACAGAGAGACACACACAGAGAGACACACACAGAGACACACACACAGAGAGACACACAGAGACACACAGAGAGACACACAGAGAGAGACACACACAGAGACACACACAGAGACACAAAGACACACAGAGAGACACACACAGAGAGACACACACAGAGAGACACACACAGAGACACACAGAGACACACACACAGAGACACACACACAGAGACACACACAGAGACACAAAGACACACACAGAGACACACAGAGAGACACACAGAGTCAGAGAGACACAGAGACACAGAGACATACACAGAGAGAGACAGAGACACACAGAGACACAGAGACACACAGAGACACACAGAGATACACAGAGACACAAAGAGACACAGAGCCTGGGTTCGAACCCTGGGTGACTGGCTAACTGAGTGACCGAGTGACTGAGTGACTGACTGAGTGAGTGAGTGACTGAGTGAGTGACTTAGTGGCTAACCGAGTAACTGAGTGACTGGCTAACTGAGTGACTGAGTGACTTAGTGAGTGACTGAGTGAGTGACTGAGTGACTGAGTGAGTGACTGAGTGACTAACTGACTGGCTGAGTGAGTGAGTGACTGAGTGACTAACTGACTGCTGAGTGACTTGGAGAGTGACTTAGTGAGTGACTGAGTGAGTGACTGAGTGACTAACTGACTGGCTGAGTGACTGACTGAGTGACTGAGTGAGTGACTGAGTGACTAACTGACTGGCTGAGTGACTGACTGAGTGACTGAGTGAGTGACTTAGTGGCTAACTGACTGGCTGAGTGACTGACTGAGTGACTGAGTGAGTGACTGACTGACTGGCTGAGTGACCGAGCGGTGGTCTGTGCCGAGCGGTGTGGCAAGGGTGGGCCTGGTGAGGGGGCGTATGGGTGAGGGTGAGGGGGCGTATGGGTGAGGGGTGAGGGGTGAGGGGTGAGGGGGCGTATGGGTGAGGGGTGAGGGGTGAGGGGTGAGGGGTGAGGGGGCGTGGGGGTGAGGGGGCGTGGGGGTGAGGGTTGAGGGGGTGAGGGTTGAGGGGGTGAGGGTTGAGGTGGTGAGGGTTGAGGTGGTGAGGGTTGAGGTGGTGAGGGTTGAGGTGGTGAGGGCGCTGCTAGAGGCCGTTGCTGCTGCGCTGGGTGAGCGCCGCCTTGCTCAGCTCCTCCGACGAGGAGCGGCTCTTGTTGAGCATCTTGGGGCCGCGGCGCAGCAGACGCTGAGCCTCCTGGAAGGTCACCAGCAGCTCCTTGCGCCACTGAACAAACTCAGGCTCACTCTGACGGGGGGGGGGGCACAGTGGGGGGTGGCACAGTGGGGGGTGGGGGGGGGCAGTGGGGGTGGTGGGGGGCACGCACGGTCACAAGGGTGGATGGGGACTCGCACTTCGTGAGCCACAGGTCCACCCACTCACCCCCACCATACACCCACCTCCCCACCCCCCACCCACCCACTCACCCCCCCTACCCACCCCCCCACCCACCCACTCACCCCCCCCTACCCACCCACCTCCCCCACCCCCCACCCACCCACTCACCCCCCCTACCCACCCCCCACCCACCCACTCACCCCCCCCTACCCACCCACCTCCCCCCCCCCCCACCCCCACTCACCCCCCCTACCCACCCCCCACCCACCCACCACCCCCCAACCCACCCACCTCCCCACCCCCCACCCACCCACCACCCCCCCCTACCCACCCCCCACCCACCCACTCACCCCCCTACCCACCCACCCCCCACCCCCCACCCACCCACTCACCCCCCCACCCCCCCACCCCCCACCCACCCACCCACTCACCCCCCCAACCCACCCACCTCCCCACCCCCCACCCACACCACCCCCCCAACCCCACCCCCCACCCACCCACTCACCCCCCTACCCACCCACCTCCCCACCCCCCACCCACCCACTCACCCCCCCCTACCCACCCACCCACTCACCCCCCTACCCACCCACCTCCCCACCCCCCACCCACCCACTCACCCCCCCTACCCACCCACCCACTCACCCCCCTACCCACCCACCTCCCCACCCCCCACCCACCCACTCACCCCCCTACCCACCCACCACCCACCCACTCACCCCCCCCTACCCACCCACCTCCCCACCCCCCCACCCACCCACTCACCCCCCCTACCCACCCACCTCCCTACCCCCCACCCACTCACCCCCCCTACCCACCCCCCACCCACCCACTCACACCCCCTACCCACCCACCTCCCACCCCCCACCCACTCACCCCCCCCTACCCACCCCCCACCCACCCACTCACCCCCCCTACCCACCCACCTCCCCACCCCCCACCCACCCACTCACCCCCCCTACCCACCCCCCACCCACCCACTCACCCCCCTACCCACCCACCTCCCCACCCCCCACCCACTCACTCACCCCCCCTACCCACCCCCCACCCACCCCACTCACCCCCCTACCCACCCACCTCCCCACCCCCTACCCACCCACTCACCCCCCCTACCCACCCCCCACCCACCCACTCACCCCCCTACCCACCCACCTCCCCACCCCCCACCCACCCACTCACCCCCCCTACCCCACCCCCACCCACCCCACTCACCCCCCTACCCACCCACCTCCCCACCCCCCACCCACCACTCACCCCCCCTACCCACACCCCACCCACCCACTCACCCCCCTACCCACCCACCACCCACCCACTCACCCCCCTACCCCACCCACCTCCCCACCCCCCACCCACCCACTCACCCCCCTACCCACCCCCACCCACCCACTCACCCCCCCTACCCACCCACCTCCCCACCCCCCCACCCACCCACCCACCCCCCCTACCAACCCCCCCACCCACCCACTCACCCCTACCCACCCACCTCCCCACCCCCACCCCCCACCCCCCCCACCCCAACCCCCCCCCCACCACCCACCCCCCCCACCACCACCCCCACCCACCCACTCACCCCCCCCCCCACCCACCTCCCCACCCCCCACCCACCCACTCACCCCCCCTACCCACCCCCCACCCACCCACTCACCCCCCTACCCACCCACCTCCCCACCCCCCACCCACCCACCCCCCCACCCCCCCCCACCCCCCCCACCCCCAACCCCACCCCCCCACCACCCACCCCCCCCACCACCACCCCCACCCACCCACCTCACCCCCCCACCCACCTCACCCCCCCCCCACCCACCTCGCACTGCAGCACGAACTGCTTCCCCCCCTTGATCCGCAGCAGGACACACTTCTTGTCCTTCACCTGCGTCTCCTCCACCGCCTGCAGCTGCTCCATCGTCAGCAGGTTTTGCTGCACCACCAACACCAACACCGTCATCAGCAGCAGTAGCAGCAGTAGCATCATCATCAGCACCACCACCACCATCGTCATCAGCAGTTGTAGCAGCAGCATCATCAGCAGCAGCAGTGCCACCATCGTCATCAGCAGCAGCACCACCACCACCACCATCGTCATCAGCAGTAGCAGTAGCATCATCAACACCACCACCACCACCATCGTCATCAGCAGCAGTAGTAGTAGTAGCAGCAACATCATCAGCAGCAGTAGCAGCAGCAGCAACATCATCAGCACCACCACCACCATCGTCATCAGCAGCAGTAGTAGTAGTAGCAGCAGTGGCAGCAACATCATCAGCATCATCAGCAGCAGCAGCACCATCATCATCAGCAGTGGCATCATCATCATCAGCAGCAGCAGTAGCAGCAGCAACATCGTCAGCAGCAGCAGTAGCATCATCACCATCAGCAACATCATCATCAGTATCAGCAGCACCATCATCAGCAGCAGCAGCAGTAGCATCATCATCAGCAACATCATCATCATCAGTATCAGCAGCACCATCATCAGCAGTGACATCATCATCAGCAGTAGCATCATCATCATCAGCAGTAGCATCATCATCATCATCAGTAGCATCATCATCATCAGCAGTAGCATCATCATCATCAGCAGTAGCATCATCATCCTCAGTCGCATCATCATCATCAGCAGTAGCATCATCATCATCAGCAGTAGCATCATCATCATCAGCAGCCGTAGCAGCATCATCATCATCATCAGCAGTAGCATCATCATCATCAGCAGTAGCATCATCATCATCATCAGCAGTAGCATCATCATCATCAGTAGCATCATCATCATCAGTAGCATCATCATCATCAGCAGTAGCATCATCATCATCAGCAGTAGCATCATCATCAGTAGCATCATCATCATCAGTAGCATCATCATCATCAGCAGGGCAGCCTGGTGAGCGAGGCTGGTGAGTGTGGTGAGTGTAGTGGTGAGTGTGGTGAGCGTGGTGGTGAGCGTGGTGGTGAGCGTGGTGGTGAGCGTGGTAGTGAGCGTGGTGGTGAGTGTGGTGAGCGTGGTGGTGAGCGTGGTGGTGAGCATGGTGGTGAGCGTGGTGATGAGTGTGGTGAGCGTGGTGGTGAGCGTGGTGGTGAGCGTGGTGGTGAGCGTGGTGGTGAGCGTGGTGGTGAGTGTGCTGGTGAGTGTGCTGGTGAGTGTTGTGGTGAGTGTTGTGGTGAGTGTGGTGGTGAGTGTGGTGGTGAGTGTGGTGGTGAGTAGTAGTGGTGAGTGTGGTGGTGAGTGTGGTGGTGATTGTGGTGAGTGTGGTGGTGAGTGTGGTGGTGAGCGTAGTGGTGAGTGTGGTGAGTGTGGTGAGTTTGGTGGTGATGTGGTGGTGAGTGTGGTGGTGAGTGTGGTGGCGAGTGTGGTGGCGAGTGTGGTGGCGAGTGTGGTGGCGAGCGTGGTGGTGAGCGTGGTGGTGAGCGTGGTGGCGAGTGTGGTGGCGAGTGTGGTGAGTGTGGTGGTGAGCGTGGTGGTGAGCGTGGTGGTGAGCGTGGTGGTGAGCGTAGTGGTGAGCGTGGTGGTGAGCGTGGTGAGTGTGGTAGTGAGCGTGGTGAGTGTGGTGGTGAGTGTAGTGGCGAGTGTGGTGGTGAGTGTGGTGAGTGTGGTGAGCGTGGTGGTGAGTGTGGTGAGTGTGGTGGTGAGTGTAGTGGTGAGCGTAGTGGTGAGCGTGGTGGTGAGTGTGGTGGTGAGTGTAGTGGTGAGTGTGGTGAGCGTGGTGGTGAGTGTGGTGGTGAGTGTAGTGGTGAGTGTAGTGGTGAGTGTGGTGGTGAGTGTAGTGAGTGTAGTGGTGAGTGTAGTGGTGAGTGTAGTGGTGAGTGTAGTGGTGAGTGTGGTGGTGAGTGTAGTGGTGAGCGTGGTGGTGAGTGTGGTGGTGAGTGTAGTGGTGAGTGTAGTGGTGAGTGTGGTGGTGAGTGTAGTGAGTGTAGTGGTGAGTGTGGTGGTGAGTGTAGTAGTGAGCGTGGTGAGTGTGGTGGTGAGTGTGGTGGTGAGTGTAGTGGTGAGGGTGGTGAGTGTGGTGGTGAGTTTAGCGGTGAGCTCCTCACCCGTGAGTCTCCCTCACCGCGCCACTCCAGGCGGTTGGGGAACAGGTAGAAGTAGCGTCGCTGCCACTGAGTCAGGAAGGGGTTGCCCAACTTCAGCATGTAGCCGTGCATGATGCAGTCCTTGCCGTGCGCGTAGTCTGGGGGTCAATCAGCAGGGGTCAATCAGCAGGGGTCAATCAGCAGGGGTCACTCAGCAGGGGTCAATCAGCAGGGTCAATCAGCAGGGGTCAATCAGCAGGGGTCAATCAGCAGGGTCAATCAGCAGGGGTCAGTCAGCAGGGGTCACTCAGCAGGGGTCAGTCAGCAGGGGTCAGTCAGCAGGGGTCACTCAGCAGGGGTCACTCAGCAGGGGTCACTCAGCAGGGGTCACTCAGCAGGGGTCAGTCAGCAGGGGTCAATCAGCAGGGGTCAATCAGCAGGGGGAGAAGGGGGCAGGGAGAGAGACGGTGAGAGTAGCTGGTGAGTGGAGGTGGTTGGTGGTGGTGGTGGTGGGCCATTCAACTGAGCGAGTGGCTGAGTGAGCGAGTGGTTGGGTGAGAGGCTGAGTGGCTGAGTGAGTGGCTGAGTGAGTGAGCGAGTGGCTCAGTGGCTGGGAAAGTAGCTGGGTGAATGAGTGAGTGGTTGGCTGAGTGAGTGGCTGAGTGAGTGGCTGAGTGGCTGAGTGAATGGCTGAGTGAGTGGCTGAGTGAGTGGCTGAGTGAGTGAGTGAGTGGCTGAGCGAGTGGCTGAGTGAGTGAGTGGCTGAGTGAGTGGCTGAGTGAGTGGCTGAGTGAGTGAGTGAGTGGCTGAGCGAGTGGCTGAGTGAGTGAGTGAGTGGTTGGGTGAGTGGCTGAGTGGCTGAGTGAGTGGCTGAGTGAGTGGCTGAGTGAGTGGCTGAGTGAGTGAGTGGCTGAGCGAGTGGCTGAGTGAGTGAGTGGCTGAGTGAGTGGCTGAGTGAGTGGCTGAGTGAGTGGCTGAGTGAGTGAGTGGCTGAGTGAGTGGCTGAGTGAGTGAGTGAGTGAGTGGCTGAGCGAGTGGCTGAGTGAGTGAGTGAGTGGTTGGGTGAGTGGCTGAGTGGCTGAGTGAGTGGCTGAGTGAGTGGCTGAGTGAGTGGCTGAGTGAGTGGCTGAGTGAGTGGCTGAGTGAGTGGCTGAGTGAGTGGCTGAGTGAGTGGCTGAGTGAGTGGCTGAGCGAGTGAGTGGCTGAGTGAGTGAGTGGCTGAGTGAGTGGCTGAGTGAGTGGCTGAGTGAGTGAGTGGCTGAGTGAGTGAGTGGCTGAGCGAGTGGCTGAGTGAGCGAGTGGTTGGGTGAGTGGCTGAGTGAGTGGCTGAGTGAGTGGCTGAGTGAATGAGTGGCTGAGTGAGTGGCTGAGTGAGCGAGTGGCTGAGTGAGTGGCTGAGTGAGTGAGTGAGTGGCTGAGCGAGTGGCTGAGTGGCTGAGCGAGTGGGTGAATGAGCAACTGGGCGAGCAAGTGAGCGAGCGGGTGAGGGGGTGAGCGAGTGGGCGAGCATCCCGCGTACCCTCCTCCTGCCCCAGTAGCTTCTTGGCGCGCTTGCGCGCCTCCAGCTTGTCCGTGTCCAGGTTGACGGCGTCGTGCACCGTCTCCGACACCTCCTGCTGCCAGCGCTCCGAGATCACCAGCGGGAAGTTCTTGTACAGCTCCTGGTCACTCTCCAGCAGCTGGGGAGCGGGGGCACGTTGATACACACCAACTCACTCAGTCACCCACTCACTCACTCACTCGCTCACTCGCTCAGTCACTCAGTCACTCAGTCACTCACTCAGTCACTCACTCACTCACTCACTCTCCCACTCAATCAGTCACCCACTCACTCACCCACTCACTCTCCAGCAGCTGGGGAGCGGGGGCACGTTGATACACACCAACTCACTCAGTCACCCACTCACTCACTCACTCACTCGCTCACTCGCTCAGTCACTCAGTCACTCAGTCACTCACTCAGTCACTCAGTCACTCACTCTCCCACTCAATCAGTCACCCACTCACTCACCCACTCACTCAGTCACTCACTCACTCACTCGCTCACTCAGGCACCCACTCACTCACTCACTCAGTCACTCAATCACCCACTCACTCAGTCACCCACTCACTCACTCATCCACCCACTCACTCAGTCGCTCACTCACCCACTCACTCACCCACTCACTCACTCACTCACCCACTCACCCACTCACCCACTCACTCACCCACTCACTCACTCAGTCACCCACTCACTCACTCATCCACCCACTCGCTCAGTCACTCAGTCACCCACTCACTCACTCACTCAGTCATCCACTCACCCAGTCACCCACTCACTCACTCACCCACTCACTCTCCAGCAGCTGGGGAGCGGGGGCACGTTGATACACACCAACTCACTCAGTCACCCACTCACTCACTCACTCGCTCAGTCACTCAGTCACCCACTCACCCAGTCACCTACTCACTCAGTCACCCACTCACTCACTCACTCGCTCACTCGCTCAGTCACTCAGTCACTCAGTCACTCACTCAGTCACTCACTCACTCACTCACTCTCCCACTCAATCAGTCACCCACTCACTCACCCACTCACTCTCCAGCAGCTGGGGAGCGGGGGCACGTTGATACACACCAACTCACTCAGTCACCCACTCACTCACTCACTCACTCGCTCACTCGCTCAGTCACTCAGTCACTCAGTCACTCACTCAGTCACTCAGTCACTCACTCTCCCACTCAATCAGTCACCCACTCACTCACCCACTCACTCAGTCACTCACTCACTCACTCGCTCACTCAGGCACCCACTCACTCACTCACTCAGTCACTCAATCACCCACTCACTCAGTCACCCACTCACTCACTCATCCACCCACTCACTCAGTCGCTCACTCACCCACTCACTCACCCACTCACTCACTCACTCACCCACTCACCCACTCACCCACTCACTCACCCACTCACTCACTCAGTCACCCACTCACTCACTCATCCACCCACTCGCTCAGTCACTCAGTCACCCACTCACTCACTCACTCAGTCATCCACTCACCCAGTCACCCACTCACTCACTCACCCACTCACTCTCCAGCAGCTGGGGAGCGGGGGCACGTTGATACACACCAACTCACTCAGTCACCCACTCACTCACTCACTCGCTCAGTCACTCAGTCACCCACTCACCCAGTCACCTACTCACTCAGTCACCCACTCACTCACTCACCCACTCACTCTCCAGCAGCTGGGGAGCGGGGGCACGTTGATACACACCAACTCACTCAGTCACCCACTCACTCACTCACTCGCTCAGTCACTCAGTCACCCACTCACCCAGTCACCTACTCACTCAGTCACCCACTCACTCACTCACCCACTCACTCTCCAGCAGCTGGGGAGCGGGGGCACGTTGATACACACCAACTCACTCAGTCACCCACTCACTCACTCACTCACTCGCTCACTCGCTCACTCGCTCAGTCACTCAGTCACCCACTCACCTACTCACTCACTCACTCGCTCACTCGCTCAGTCACTCAGTCACCCACTCACTCACTCAGTCACCCACTCACCCAGTCACCCACTCACTCACTCACCCACTCACTCTCCAGCAGCTGGGGAGCGGGGGCACGTTGATACACACCAACTCACTCAGTCACCCACTCACTCACTCACTCGCTCAGTCACTCAGTCACCCACTCACTCACTCAGTCACCCACTCACCCACTCACTCAGTCACTTAGTCACCCACTCACTCAGTCACCCACTCACTCATCCACCCACTCACTCAGTCGCTCACTCAGTCACCCACTCACTCACTCATTCACCCACTCACTCACCCACTCACTCACCCACTCACTCACTCACTCACCCACTCACCCACTCACTCACTCAGTCACCCACTCACTCACCCACTCACTCACTCACCCACTCACTCTCCAGCAGCTGGGGAGCGGGGGCGCGTTGATACACACCAACTCACTCAGTCACCCACTCAGTCACTCACTCACTCGCTCGCTCAGTCACTCAGTCACTCAGTCACTCACTCAGTCACTCACTCTCCCACTCAATCAGTCACCCACTCACTCACCCACTCACCCACACTCACTCAGTCAACCACTCACTCGCTCACTCGCTCACTCGCTCACTCGCTCACTCGCTCACTCACTCACTCACTCAGTCACTCAGTCACTCAGTCACTCAGTCACTCAGTCACTCAGTCAGTCACTCAGTCACTCACTCACTCACTCACTCACTCAGTCACTCAGTCACTCACTCACTCACTCTCCCACTCAATCAGTCACCCACTCACTCACCCACTCACCCACTCACTCACTCGCTCGCTCAGTCACCCACTCACTCAGTCACCCACTCACTCACTCATCCACCCACTCACTCAGTCGCTCACTCAGTCACCCACTCACTCACCCACTCACTCACCCACTCACTCACTCAGTCACCCATTCACTCATTCATTCACTCACCCACTCACTCACCCACTCACCCACACACTCACTCAGTCAACCACTCACTCGCTCACTCGCTCACTCACTCAGTCACTCAGTCACTCACTCACTCACTCAGTCACTCACTCACTCACTCAGTCACCCACTCACTCACTCGCTCACTCAGTCACCCACTCACTCACTCATCCACCCACTCACTCAGTCGCTCACTCAGTCACCCACTCACTCACCCACTCACTCACCCACTCACCCACTCACTCACTCAGTCACCCATTCACTCATTCATTCACTCACCCACTCACTCACCCACTCAGTCAACCACTCACTCGCTCACTCGCTCACTCACTCACTCGCTCACTCAGTCACCCATCCACTGACTCGCTCACCCACTCATCCATCCACCCACCCGCTCGCTGGCTCCCCCTTAACCCCACCCCTTGACCCCCTTGTTGACCCCTGACCCCACCTTGACCCCCTTGGTGACCCCTGACCCCACCTTGATCCCCTTGGTGTCCTCCTCGTCGAAGGAGCCGATGTCGAAGGCGTCGGCGGCGTTCACCTCGCCCCGCGGGGGGATCAGGGGAGGGGGGTACTGGACACAAAGACAAAGGTCCCCGTGTAGCCTTCACAGACTGTAGGGGCAAGTGCTGTTAGCGAGCACCTATGAAGGCCGGCACGGCACACGAGGGGGTGGGTGGCCAGCACCACGCCCGGCCGCCTTTGTCTCCCCAGTGGCGATGTTTACACACCGCACCAGGTACTCATTTGAGGCTGAGTCGACCTAGGGGAGGCCCAGGACCGGTTCAGATAATCGTCACTGGTGGTGTTGGCCGTGAGCGGGAATCGAACTCGGGTCGCCAGGTTCATAGCGCAGCGCTAACCACTACACCACCGCTCCCCACAGACACACAGACACACACACACACACTGACACAACAACAACCGCCATTCGCCACTAAGTGGTGGTGACGTCACCACGACGCTTGTGCCAGGCCATGTGCACCTTGAGGCCACGTGAAGTGTCGAACGCCCGCTGGCAGGAGGTCACGGGGCAGACCCAGCAGGTGCCACGGGTCGACTGACCGAGATGACCGAGATGAGTGGCTGATGCACCACCTGTGCCCCCTACTGTGCCAACTTGCTGTGCTTTAGCCACCCGGCGCTCCGCTCGTTGTTGTGAGCGTCGCTCCTCCGCCCTCCGTTGTTGTTGGAGGGCGACTGCCTCCAACTGCCCAGTAGCGTCCTTCACGAGCCTCCTCCACTGAGGCCGATCTTGACACCGCTGGTACCGGTCATCGGCAAGTCCACTCAGCTCCACGTCCTCCTGTACCACGTCACTCCATCTCTTCTCTAGCCCGTGCCGCGCCCGTTTAGCCCCCTCGATCCGGCCGAACAAAAGCTGTTGAGGCATGCGGTGGCTGGGCATGCGGGCTACATGACCCAGCCAACGCAGCCTTGCCTGCCGGAGGAGCTCACTGATGGGACTTTGCCCAGATCTTTCAAGGACTTGTGAGCTCCTCACACAATCCAGCCTGGTTAAACCCAGGATGGATCGTAGGCAGGCCAGCCTAAATGTTTCCAACCGGCGAAGATGCTCCACTAGGGGGGGTCCACGTTTCGCAAGCGTAGAGAAGGGAGGGAATGACCGTGGCCGAGAAGACCTGAAGCTTCGTGCGGAGCGACAGACCAGGTAGCTTCCACACAGCGTCACGCAACCGATGAAAAGATATTGCCGCTCGACTGATTCTTAGTGAGACCTCTGCTGTTAAACTGGAGCTGGTTATGAGCGCACTGCCCAGGTATGGGTACACGCACACACACACACGCACGCACACACACACACACACACGTACACACACGAACACACACACACACACACACGTACACACACGAACACACACACACACACACACGCACACACACACACACACACACGTACACACACGAACACACACACACGTACACACGTACACACACGCACACACACACACACGAACACACACACACACACACGAACACACACACACGAACACACACACACGAACACACACACACGCACACACACACACGAACACACACACACGCACACACACACACACACACGAACACACACACACACACGAACACACACACACGAACACACACACACACACACACGAACACACACACACGCACACACACACACGAACACACACACACGCACACACACGAACACACACACGCACACACACACGAACACACACACGAACACACACACACGCACACACACACACACGCACACACACACACACACGTAGACACACACACACACACACACGTAGACACACACACACGCACACACACACACGTGCACACACACACGTACACACACACACGTACACACACACACGTACACACGCACACACGCACACACACACGTACACACGCACACACGCACACCCCCTGATCCTCTCTCTCACCTTGAGGAGGTAAATCTGCTGCCAGTCGATGCCAGCGAAGAAGGGGTGGCCCTTCACCTCCACTGCCCTGCCGGGCGGGAGGGAGACACAGTGGGTGACTCAGTGAGTGGGTGACTCAGTGGGTGGGTGACTCAGTGAGTGGGTGGCTCAGTGAGTGGGTGGCTCAGTGAGTGGGTGACTCAGTCGATGCCAGCGAAGAAGGGGTGACCCTTCACCTCCACTGCCCTGCCGGGCGGGAGGGAGACACAGTGGGTGACTCAGTGAGTGGGTGACTCAGTGGGTGGGTGACTCAGTGAGTGGGTGGCTCAGTGAGTGGGTGGCTCAGTGAGTGGGTGACTCAGTCGATGCCAGCGAAGAAGGGGTGACCCTTCACCTCCACTGCCCTGCCGGGCGGGAGGGAGACACAGTGGGTGACTCAGTGAGTGGGTGACTCAGTGGGTGGGTGACTCAGTGAGTGGGTGGCTCAGTGAGTGGGTGGCTCAGTGAGTGGGTGACTCAGTCGATGCCAGCGAAGAAGGGGTGACCCTTCACCTCCACTGCCCTGCCGGGCGGGAGGGAGACACAGTGGGTGACTCAGTGAGTGGGTGACTCAGTGGGTGGGTGACTCAGTGAGTGGGTGGCTCAGTGAGTGGGTGGCTCAGTGAGTGGGTGACTCAGTCGATGCCAGCGAAGAAGGGGTGACCCTTCACCTCCACTGCCCTGCCGGGCGGGAGGGAGACACAGTGGGTGACTCAGTGAGTGGGTGACTCAGTGGGTGGGTGACTCAGTGAGTGGGTGGCTCAGTGAGTGGGTGGCTCAGTGAGTGGGTGACTCAGTCGATGCCAGCGAAGAAGGGGTGACCCTTCACCTCCACTGCCCTGCCGGGCGGGAGGGAGACACAGTGGGTGACTCAGTGAGTGGGTGACTCAGTGGGTGGGTGACTCAGTGAGTGGGTGGCTCAGTGAGTGGGTGGCTCAGTGAGTGGGTGACTCAGTCGATGCCAGCGAAGAAGGGGTGACCCTTCACCTCCACTGCCCTGCCGGGCGGGAGGGAGACACAGTGGGTGACTCAGTGAGTGGGTGACTCAGTGGGTGGGTGACTCAGTGAGTGGGTGGCTCAGTGAGTGGGTGGCTCAGTGAGTGGGTGACTCAGTCGATGCCAGCGAAGAAGGGGTGACCCTTCACCTCCACTGCCCTGCCGGGCGGGAGGGAGACACAGTGGGTGACTCAGTGAGTGGGTGACTCAGTGGGTGGGTGACTCAGTGAGTGGGTGGCTCAGTGAGTGGGTGGCTCAGTGAGTGGGTGGCTCAGTCGATGCCAGCGAAGAAGGGGTGACCCTTCACCTCCACTGCCCTGCCGGGCGGGAGGGAGACACAGTGGGTGACTCAGTGAGTGGGTGACTCAGTGGGTGGGTGACTCAGTGGGTGGGTGACTCAGTGGGTGGGTGGCTCAGTGAGTGGGTGGGTGGCTCAGTGAGTGAGTGGGTGGGTGGCTCAGTGGGTGGGTGGCTCAGTGGGTGGGTGACTCAGTGGGTGGGTGGCTCAGTGAGTGGGTGGCTCAGTGAGTGAGTGGGTGGCTCAGTGAGTGAGTGGGTGGGTGGCTCAGTGGGTGGGTGGCTCAGTGGGTGGGTGGCTCAGTGAGTGAGTGGGTGGCTCAGTGAGTGAGTGGGTGGGTGGCTCAGTGGGTGGGTGGCTCAGTGGGTGGGTGGCTCAGTGAGTGGGTGGCTCAGTGAGTGAGTGGGTGGCTCAGTGAGTGAGTGGGTGGGTGGCTCAGTGGGTGGGTGACTCAGTGAGTAGGTGGCTCAGTGAGTGGGTGGCTCAGTGAGTGAGTGGGTGGCTCAGTGAGTGAGTGGGTGGGTGGCTCAGTGGGTGGGTGGCTCAGTGGGTGGGTGGCTCAGTGGGTGAGTGGGTGGCTCAGTGGGTGAGTGGGTGGCTCAGTGAGTGGGTGAGTGGGTGGCTCAGTGGGTGGGTGGGTGGCTCAGTGAGTGGGTGAGTGGGTGGCTCAGTGGGTGGGTGGGTGGCTCAGTGGGTGGGTGGGTGGCTCAGTGAGTGATTGGGTGGCTCAGTGAGTGGGTGAGTGGGTGACTCAGTGGGTGGGTGGCTCAGTGAGTGGGTGGCTCAGTGGGTGGGTGGGTGGCTCAGTGGGTGAGTGGGTGGCTCAGTGAGTGAGTGGGCGACTGCCTGGGTGGGTGGGTGGGTGACTGAGTGAGTGAGTCACTGGGTGACTGAGTGAGTGAGTGGGCTACTGACTGGGTGGGTGGGTGAGTGAGTGGGTGAGTGAGTGGGTGAGTGGGTGGGTGGGTGACTGAGTGGGTGACTGACTGGGTGAGTGACTGAGTGGGTGACTGACTGGGTGAGTGACTGAGTGGGTGACTGAGTGACTGAGTGGGTGACTGAGTGGGTGACTGAGTGACTGGGTGAGTGACTGAGTGACTGACTGAGTGGGTGACTGAGTGGGTGACTGAGTGAGTGACTGAGTGGGTGACTGAGTGAGTGACTGAGTGAGTGACTGAGTGAGTGACTGAGTGGGTGACTGAGTGACTGAGTGAGTGGGTGAGTGACTGACTGGGTGACTGAGTGAGTGAGTGAGTGACTGGGTGAGTGAGTGAGTGGGTGAGTGACTGAGTGAGTGACTGAGTGACTGGGTGAATGACTGAGTGAATGGGTGACTGAGTGACTGAGGGAGTGACTGAGTGAGTGACTAACTGAGTGACTGAGTAGGTGACTGAGTGACTGACTGAGTGACTGAGTGACTGGGTGAGTGACTGAGTGAGTGAGTGAGTGGGTGAGTGAGTGGGTGACTGAGTGGGTGACTGGGTGAGTGGGTGACTGAGTGAGTAAGTGGGTGACTGAGTGGGTGACTGAGTGAGTGGGTGACTGAGTGGGTGACTGAGTGAGTGGGTGAGTGACTGACTGGGTGACTGAGTGAGTGAGTGACTGGGTGAGTGAGTGAGTGGGTGAGTGACTGAGTGAGTGACTGAGTGACTGGGTGAGTGACTGAGTGAGTGGGTGACTGACTGAGTGAGTGACTGAGTGAGTGACTAACTGAGTGACTGAGTAGGTGACTGAGTGGGTGACTGAGTGACTGAGTGACTGGGTGAGTGACTGAGTGAGTGACTGAGTGACTGAGTGAGTGACTGAGTGAGTGGGTGACTGAGTGGGTGACTGAGTGGGTGACTGAGTGGGTGACTGACTCAGTGACTGAGTGAGTGACTGAGTGAGTGAGTGGGTGAGTGACTGAGTGACTGAGTGACTAACTGAGTGACTGAGTGAGTGGGTGACTGTACCCGGTCCCCAGGCACCCGAGGCGCTTGGCGACTTCCCGCTGCAGGAGGCCGTCCAGGAGCGACTTCAGTTCCGCGGAGAATGACTCTGGCAGCTCCACGTCCTGATCCCATTGGCACACACACAGAGTTACCACGGAGCGTACCTAGGGGTGGCACGGTGCACCACTCACTCACAATGACACTCGCACACACAAACACCACAAAGCACCCCCAGGTAGCCTCTAGCCGGCTGTAGGGGCAAGTGCTGTTAGTAGCGAGTAGCAGCACCTACACACACAAAGACACACCACAGCTACACCAGACACTCAGTTGAGGCTGAGTCGACCCAGGGGAGGCCCAGGACCGGTTCAGATAATCGCTGTGACCTGTGGTGGTGGTGGTGGCGGCGGCAGTGGTGGCGGTGGTGGTGGAGATGGTGGTGGTGGTGGTGAGGACGGTGGTGGATAGTGGTAGTGGTGGTGGTGAGGATGGTGGTGGTGGAGGTGGTGAGGATGGTGGTGAGGATGGTGGTGGTGGTGAGAATGGTGGTGAGGATGGTAGTGGTGGTGAGGATGGTGGTGGTGGTGAGGATGGTGGTGGTGATGGTGGTGAGGATGGTGGTGGCGGTGACGGTGGTGGCGGTGATGGAGATGGTGGTGGTGGCGGTGGTGGTGGAGATGGCGGTGGTGGTGGTGGAGATGGTGCTGGTGGCGGTGGTGGAGATGGTGGAGGTGGTGGTGGTGGAGATGGTAGTGGCGGTTGTGGAGATGGTGGTGGTGGTGGTGGAGATGGTGGTGGTGGTGGAGATGGTAGTGGCGGTGGTGGAGATGGTGCTGGTGGTGGTGGTGGAGATGGTAGTGGCGGTGGTGGAGATGGTGCTGGTGGTGGTGGTGGAGATGGTAGTGGCGGTGGTGGAGATGGTGCTGGTGGCGGTGGTGGAGATGGTGGTGGTGGTGGAGATGGTAGTGGCGGTGGTGGAGATGGTGGTGGTGGTGGAGATGGTGGTGGTGGTGGTGGAGATGGTGGTGGTGGTGGTGGAGATGGTGGTGGTGGTGGAGATGGTAGTGGCGGTGGTGGAGATGGTGGAGATGGTGGAGATGGTGGAAATGGTAGTGACGGTGGTGGAGATGGTGGTGGTGGTGGAGATGGTGGTGGTGGTGGAGATGGTAGTGGCGGTGGTGGAGATGGTGGTGGTGGAGATGGTAGTGACGGTGGTGGAGATGGTGGTGGTGGTGAAGATGGTGGTGGTGGAGATGGTGGTGGTGGTGGTGAAGATGGTGGTGGTGGTGGAGATGGTGGCGGTGGTGGTGAAGATGGTGGTGGTGGTGGAGATGGTGGTGGTGGTGGTGGTGGAGATGGTGGTGGTGGTGGAGATGGTGGTGGTGGTGGTGGAGATCGGGTGGTGGTGGTGGAGATGGTGGCGGTGGTGGTGGAGATGGTGGTGGTGGTGGAGATGGTAGTGGCGGTAGTGGAGGTGGTGGTGGTGGTGGAGATGGTGGTGGTGGTGGAGATGGTAGTGACGGTGGTGGAGATGGTGGCGGTGGAGATGGTGGCGGTGGTGGTGGAGATGCTGCTGCTGCTGCCCCTGCTCACCATGGTGAGAGTCATCCGGTCGATCTCGTGTTTGTCCTTCGTCTTGTGCTGCCGGAAGGGGCTGTGTCTGTACGCAGAGACACACAAAGTGACACAAAGATCCCCCGTGTAGCCTTGACAGACTGTAGGGGCAAGTGCTGTTAGCGAGCACCTACGAAGGCCGGCACGGCACACGAGGGGGTGGGTGGCCAGCACCACGCGATGTTCACTACACACCACAGCTACTCCAGCTACTCAGTTGAGGCCCAGTCGACCTAGGGGAGGCCCAGGACCGGTTCAAATAATCGTCACCGGTGGTGGCCGTGAGTGGGAATCCAACTCGTGTCGCCAGGTTCATAGCGCAGCGCTCACCATGACACCACCGCTCCGCACACGCAGAGAGACTGACACTCAGAGACAGAGACACAGAGACACAGAGAGACTGACACTCAGAGACACGCAGAGACACACGCTGAGACACAGAGAGACACACGCAGAGACACATACACACAGAGACACACAGAGACACACAGAGACACACGCAGAGAGACACAAAGACACACTCTGTGTGTGTAGCTGTGTGTAGCTGTGTGTGTGTGTAGCTGTGTGTGTAGCTGTGTGTGTAGCTGTGTGTGTGTAGCTGTAGCTGTGTGTGTAGCTGTAGCTGTGTGTGTGTGTAGCTGTGTGTGTAGCTGTGTGTGTAGCTGTAGCTGTGTGTGTGTAGCTGTGTGTGTAGCTGTGTGTGTAGCTGTAGCTGTGTGTGTGTAGCTGTGTGTGTAGCTGTGTGTGTGTGTGTAGCTGTGTGTGTAGCTGTAGCTGTGTGTGTAGCTGTGTGTGTAGCTGTAGCTGTGTGTGTGTAGCTGTGTGTGTAGCTGTAGCTGTGTGTGTAGCTGTGTAGCTGTGTGTGTAGCTGTGTGTGTAGCTGTAGCTGTGTGTGTGTAGCTGTGTGTGTAGCTGTAGCTGTGTGTGTGTGTAGCTGTGTGTGTAGCTGTGTGTGTAGCTGTGTGTGTAGCTGTGTGTGTAGCTGTGTGTGTAGCTGTGTGTGTAGCTGTAGCTGTGTGTGTAGCTGTAGCTGTGTGTGTGTGTAGCTGTGTGTGTAGCTGTGTGTGTGTGTAGCTGTGTGTGTGTGTAGCTGTGTGTGTGTGTAGCTGTGTGTGTAGCTGTGTGTGTAGCTGTGTGTGTAGCTGTAGCTGTGTGTGTAGCTGTGTGTGTAGCTGTAGCTGTGTGTGTGTAGCTGTGTGTGTAGCTGTAGCTGTGTGTGTGTAGCTGTGTGTGTAGCTGTAGCTGTGTGTGTGTAGCTGTGTGTGTAGCTGTAGCTGTGTGTGTAGCTGTGTGTGTAGCTGTGTGTGTGTGTAGCTGTGTGTGTAGCTGTGTGTGTAGCTGTGTGTGTAGCTGTAGCTGTGTGTGTAGCTGTAGCTGTGTGTGTGTGTAGCTGTGTGTGTAGCTGTGTGTGTAGCTGTAGCTGTGTGTGTGTAGCTGTGTGTGTAGCTGTGTGTGTAGCTGTAGCTGTGTGTGTGTGTAGCTGTGTGTGTAGCTGTGTGTGTAGCTGTAGCTGTGTGTGTGTGTGTAGCTGTGTGTGTAGCTGTGTGTGTAGCTGTAGCTGTGTGTGTGTAGCTGTGTGTGTGTAGCTGTGTGTGTAGCTGTGTGTGTAGCTGTAGCTGTGTGTGTGTAGCTGTGTGTGTAGCTGTAGCTGTACCCCCGCAGCAACTTGAAGAGCATGCAGCCCAGAGAGAACCAGTCGGCGCTGCTGTCGTAAGCCGTCCCCTTCTGCAGAACCTCGGGGGCCATGTAGCCGTGGGTACCCCTACTCACTCAGGGGGGGGGGGAGAGGGGGGGGGGAGAGGGGGGGAGAGAGGGGGGGGAGGGGGGGGAGAGTGGGGAGAGTGAGGGAGGGGAGCAGAGGGGGGGAGAGAGTGGGCCCTCACGGGGGGGGGAGAGGGGAGAGGAGGGGAGAGTGGGGGGAGAGAGGGGGAGAGAGGGGGGGGAGATAGAGTGAGCAGATGAGTGAGTGAGTGGGTGTGTGCGAACGTGTGAGTGAGTGAGTGAGCGAGAGGGTGAGCGAGCGGGTGAGTGACTGGCTGAGCGTGCGGGTGAGGCGGTGAGGAGGTGAGCGGTGAGGAGGTGAGGAGGTGAGCGGTGAGGAGGTGAGGTGGTGAGCTCACACGCTGGCGTGGGGCTTCTTCTTGGAGAAGTCGCAGGCCAGGCCGAGGTCGGAGATGCGCACGTGGCCATGCTCGTCCAGCAGGATGTTGGCCGGCTAGACCACCACACACACCGACACACGCACAGACACACACACACACACAGACACACACACACACGCACACACACACACCGACACACGCACAGGCACACATGCACACACACACACAGGCACACGCACACACACACACGCACACACACACACACACCGACACACGCACAGACACACACCGACACACGCACAGACACACACACACACACGCACACACCGACACACGCACACACACACACCGACACACGCACAGACACACACACACACACAGACACACACACACACACGCACACACACACACCGACACACGCACAGACACACACACACACACAGACACACACACACACACGCACACACACACACCGACACACGCACAGGCACACACACACAGACACACACACACAGACACACACACACACGCACGCGCACACACACACACACACACACACCGACACACGCACAGGCACACATGCACACACACACATGCACACGCACACACACGCACGCACACACACGCACACACACACACACGCACACACACACACACACACACCGACACACGCACAGGCACACACGCACACACACACACACACGCACAGACACACACAGGCACACACACACACACACACCGACACACGCACAGGCACACATGCACACACACACAGGCACACACACACACACACCGACACACGCACAGGCACACATGCACACACACACAGGCACACACACACACACACACACGCACACACACACACGCACACACACACACACACACCGACACACCGACACACGCACAGGCACACATGCACACACACACACAGGCACACGCACAGACACACACGCACACACACACACACCGACACACCGACACACGCACAGGCACACATGCACACACACACAGGCACACGCACAGACACACACGCACACACACAGGCACACACACATCGACACACGCACAGGCACACATGCACACACACACAGGCACACGCACAGACACACAGACACACAGACACACACGGACACACACACGGGGACACACACACAAAAAGACAAAGATAAAGATCCCCATGTAGCCTTCACAGACTGTAGGGGCAAGTGCTGTTAGCGAGCACCTATGAAGGCCGGCACGGCACACGAGGGGGTGGGTGGCCAGCACCACGCCCGGCCGCCTTTGTCTCCCCAGTGGCGATGATGTTCACTACACACTGCTACACCACCTACTCAGTTGAGGCTGAGTCGACCTAGGGGAGGACCGGTTCCTAAAATCGTCACTGGTGGTGGCCGTGAGCGGGAACTGAACTCGGGTCGCCGGGTTCCCAGCGCCAACCACTAGACCCACCACTCACCATCACACTAACCACTAGACCCACCACTCAC
>NW_027620911.1:30000-36498 GCF_964198595.1 Lampetra fluviatilis
GAGAGTGAGGGTGAGCGTGTGGGTGAGGGTGAGTGTGAGTGTGGTGGTGAGCGTGTGGGTGAGGGTGTGGGTGTGGGTGAGAGTGAGTGTGGTGGTGTGGGTGAGGGTAAGTGTGGTGGTGAGCGTGTGGGTGACGGTGTGGGTGAGGGTGACGGTGTGGGTGAGGGTGAGTGTGGTGGTGAGCGTGTGGGTGAGTGTGGTGGTGAGCGTGTGGGTGAGTGTGGTGGTGTGGGTGAGAGTGAGTGTGGTGGTGAGCGTGTGGGTGAGGGTGAGTGTGGTGGTGAGCGTGTGGGTGAGGGGTGGGTGTGGGTGAGAGTGAGTGTGGTGGAGAGCGTGTGGGTGAGGGTGAGTGTGGTGGTGAGCGTGTGGGTGAGGGTGTGGGTGAGAGTGAGTGTGGTGGTGAGCGTGTGGGTGAGGGTGAGTGTGGTGGTGAGCGTGTGGGTGAGCGTGTGGGTGAGAGTGAGTGTGGTGGTGAGCGTGTGGGTGAGTGTGAGTGTGGTGGTGAGCGTGTGGGTGAGGGTGAGTGTGAGTGTGGTGGTGAGCGTGTGGGTGAGCGTGTGGGTGTGGGTGAGAGTGAGTGTGGTGGTGAGCGTGTGGGTGAAGGTGTGGGTGTGGGTGAGAGTGAGTGTGGTGGTGAGCATGTGGGTGAGGGTGTGGGTGTGGGTGAGAGTGAGTGTGGTGGTGAGCGTGTGGGTGAGGGTGTGGGTGTGGGTGAGAGTGAGTGTGGTGGTGAGCGTGTGGGTGAGGGTGAGTGTGAGTGTGGTGGTGAGCGTGTGGGTGAGGGTGAGTGTGAGTGTGGTGGTGAGCGTGTGGGTGTGGGTGAGAGTGAGTGTGGTGGTGAGCGTGTGGGTGAGGGTGAGTGTGAGTGTGGTGGTGAGCGTGTGGGTGAGGGTGAGTGTGAGTGTGGTGGTGAGCGTGTGGGTGAGGGTGAGAGTGTGGTGGTGAGCGTGTGGGTGAGGGTGTGGGTGAGGGTGAGAGTGAGTGTGGTGGTGAGCGTGTGGGTGAGGGTGAGTGTGAGTGTGGTGGTGAGCGTGGTGGTGAGCGTGTGGGTGAGGGTGAGAGTGTGGTGGTGAGCGTGTGGGTGAGGGTGTGGGTGAGGGTGAGAGTGAGGGTGGTGGTGAGCATGTGGGTGACGGTGTGGGTGAGGGTGACGGTGTGGGTGAGGGTGAGTGTGGTGGTGAGCGTGTGGGTGAGTGTGGTGGTGTGGGTGAGAGTGAGTGTGGTGGTGAGCGTGTGGGTGTGGGTGAGTGTGGTGGTGAGCGTGTGGGTGTGGGTGAGAGTGAGTGTGGTGGTGAGCGTGTGGGTGTGGGTGAGAGTGAGTGTGGTGGTGAGCGTGTGGGTGTGGGTGAGCGTGTGGGTGAGCGTGTGGGTGTGGGTGAGAGTGGTGGTGAGCGTGTGGGTGAGAGTGAGTGTGGTGGTGAGCGTGTGGGTGAGGGTGAGTGTGAGTGTGGTGGTGAGCGTGTGGGTGAGGGTGAGAGTGTGGTGGTGAGCGTGTGGGTGAGGGTGAGAGTGGTGGTGAGCGTGTGGGTGAGAGTGAGTGTGGTGGTGAGCGTGTGGGTGAGGGTGAGTGTGAGTGTGGTGGTGAGCGTGTGGGTGAGGGTGAGAGTGTGGTGGTGAGCGTGTGGGTGAGGGTGTGG
Source organism: Lampetra fluviatilis (assembly GCF_964198595.1). Taxonomy (NCBI): domain Eukaryota; kingdom Metazoa; phylum Chordata; class Hyperoartia; order Petromyzontiformes; family Petromyzontidae; genus Lampetra; species Lampetra fluviatilis. The sequence continues at coordinate 31,638 of NW_027620911.1, forward strand.
GTGAGGGTGAGAGTGAGTGTGGTGGTGAGCGTGTGGGTGAGGGTGAGTGTGAGTGTGGTGGTGAGCGTGGTGGTGAGCGTGTGGGTGAGGGTGAGAGTGAGGGTGGTGGTGAGCGTGTGGGTGACGGTGTGGGTGAGGGTGACGGTGTGGGTGAGGGTGAGTGTGGTGGTGAGCGTGTGGGTGAGTGTGGTGGTGTGGGTGAGAGTGAGTGTGGTGGTGAGCGTGTGGGTGTGGGTGAGAGTGGTGGTGAGCGTGTGGGTGTGGGTGAGTGTGGTGGTGAGCGTGTGGGTGTGGGTGTGGGTGAGAGTGAGTGTGGTGGTGAGCGTGTGGGTGTGGGTGTGGGTGAGAGTGAGTGTGGTGGTGAGCGTGTGGGTGTGGGTGAGAGTGGTGGTGAGCGTGTGGGTGAGAGTGAGTGTGGTGGTGAGCGTGTGGGTGTGGGTGAGCGTGTGGGTGAGCGTGCGGGTGAGGGTGCGGAGTGAAGGTGTGGGTGAGGGTGAGTGTGGTGGTGAGCGTGGTGGTGAGCGTGGTGGTGAGCGTGTGGGTGAGGCTGGTGAGGGTGAGCATGAGGGTGAGCGTGGTGGTGAGCGTGGTGAGGGTGAGGAGTCTCACATCTTGCCCGTGTCGGTCTTGCGGCAGCCGTAGACTTGAGCGTGGTGGTGAGTGTGGTGGTGAGTGTGGTGGTGAGCGTGGTGGTGAGTGTGGTGGTGAGTGTGGTGGTGAGCGTGGTGGTGAGTGTGGTGGTGAGCGTGGTGGTGAGCGTGGTGGTGAGCGTGGTGGTGAGTGTGGTGGTGAGTGTGGTGGTGAGCGTGGTGGTGAGCGTGGTGGTGAGCGTTGTGGTGAGCGTGGTGGTGAGTGTGGTGGTGAGCATGTGGGTGAGCGTGGTGGTGAGTGTGGTGTGGGTGAGCGTGGTGAGTGTGGTGGTGAGGCTGGTGAGTGTGGTGGTGAGTAGTAATGGTGAGCGTGGTGGTGAGGGTGGTGAGTGTGGTGAGTGTGGTGGTGAGTGTGGTGGTGAGTGTGGTGGTGAGTGTGATGGTGAGTGTGGTGGTGAGTGTGGTGGTGAGCGTGGTGGTGAGTGTAGTGGTGAGCGTAGTGGTGAGTGTGGTGAGTGTGGTGGTGAGCGTGGTGGTGAGCGTAGTGGTGAGTGTGGTGGTGAGCGTGGTGGTGAGTGTAGTGGTGAGCGTAGTGGTGAGTGTGGTGGTGAGCGTGGTGGTGAGTAGTAGTGGTGAGTAGTAGTGGTGAGTGTGGTGGTGAGTGTGGTGGTGAGTGTGGTGGTGAGCGTGGTGGTGAGTGTGGTGGTGAGTGTGGTGGCGAGTGTGGTGGTGAGTGTGGTGGTGAGGCTGGTGAGTGTGGTGGTGAGTGTGGTGGTGAGTAGTAGTGAGTGTGGTGGTGAGCATGGTGGTGAGCGTGGCGGTGAGTGTGGTGGTGAGTGTGGTGGCGAGTGTGGTGGTGAGTGTGGTGGCGAGTGTGGTGGTGAGTGTGGTGGTGAGTGTGGTGGTGAGTGTGGTGGTGAGTGTGGTGGCGAGTGTGGTGGTGAGCGTGGTGGTGAGTGTGGTGGTGAGTGTGGTGGTGAGGCTGGTGAGTGTGGTGGTGAGTGTGGTGGTGAGTGTGGTGGTGAGTGTGGTGGTGAGGCTGGTGAGTGTGGTGGTGAGTGTGGTGGTGAGTGTGGTGGTGAGTAGTAGTGAGTGTGGTGGTGAGCATGGTGGTGAGTGTGGCGGTGAGTGTGGTGAGGGTGAGCGTGGTGGTGAGCGTGGTGGTGAGTGTGGTGGTGAGGGTGGTGGTGAGTGTGGTGGCGAGTGTGGTGGTGAGCGTGGTGGTGAGTGTGGTGGTGAGTGTGGTGGTGAGTGTGGTGGTGAGTGTGGTGGTGAGCGTGGTGGTGAGCGTGGTGGTGAGCGTGGTGGTGAGTGTGGTGGTGAGTGTGGTGGTGAGCGTAGTGGTGAGCGTGGTGGTGAGCGTTGTGGTGAGCGTGGTGGTGAGCGTGGTGGTGAGCATGTGGGTGAGCGTGGTGGTGAGTGTGGTGTGGGTGAGCGTGGTGAGTGTGGTGGTGAGGCTGGTGAGTGTGGTGAGTGTAGTGGTGTGTGTGGTGGTGAGTAGTAGTGGTGAGCGTGGTGGTGAGGGTGGTGAGTGTGGTGAGTGTGGTGGTGAGTGTGGTGGTGAGTGTGGTGGTGAGTGTGATGGTGAGTGTGGTGGTGAGTGTGGTGGTGAGCGTGGTGGTGAGTGTGGTGGTGAGTGTGGTGGCGAGTGTGGTGAGTGTGGTGGTGAGCGTGGTGGTGAGTGTGGTGGTGAGTGTAGTGGTGAGGCTGGTGAGTGTGGTGGTGAGTGTGGTGGTGAGTAGTAGTGGTGAGTGTGGTGGTGAGTAGTAGTGGTGAGCGTGGTGAGCGTGGTGGTGAGCGTGGTGGTGAGTGTGGTGGTGAGCGTGGTGGTGAGTGTGGTGGTGAGTGTGGTGGTGAGTGTGGTGGTGAGTGTGGTGGTGAGTGTGGTGGTGAGTGTGGTGGTGAGTGTGGTGGTGAGTGTGGTGGTGAGCGTGGTGGTGAGTGTGGTGGTGAGTGTGGTGGTGAGGCTGGTGAGTGTGGTGGTGAGTGTGGTGGTGAGTAGTAGTGAGTGTGGTGGTGAGCATGGTGGTGAGTGTGGCGGTGAGTGTGGTGAGGGTGAGCGTGGTGGTGAGCGTGGTGGTGAGTGTGGTGGTGAGGGTGGTGAGTGTGGTGGTGAGTGTGATGGTGAGTGTGGTGGTGAGTGTGGTGGTGAGCGTGGTGGTGAGCGTAGTGGTGAGCGTGGTGAGTGTGGTGGTGAGTGTGGTGAGCGTGGTGAAGGGGAGGAGTCTCACATCTTGCCCGTGTCGGCCTTGCGGCAGCCGTAGACTTCACCAAACCCCCCGCGGCCGATGATCCGGTGGACGCTGAAATCGTTCATCGTCAGCTGAGGGGGGAGGGGGGGGCAGATGGGGGGAGGGGGAGGGAGGGGCGGGGGGGAGGGGGGGGCGGGGGGGGGAGGGGGAGGGAGGGGCGGGGGGGGAGGGGGGGGGCGGGGGGGGGCGGGGGAGGGAGGGGGGGGGCGGGGAGGGGGCGGTGGGGGGGAGGGAGGGGAGGGGGGGGCAGATGGGGGGGCGGGGGGGGGGACAAGCATCAAATACAAAGGTTCCCCCAGGTAACCTCTACGTGTGTGTGTACGTGTGTGTGTGTACGTGTGTACGTGTGTGTGTGTGTACGTGTGTGTGTACGTGTGTGTGTGTGTACGTGTGTGTGTACGTGTGTGTGTACGTGTGTGTGTGTACGTGTGTGTGTACGTGTGTGTGTGTGTACGTGTGTGTGTGTACGTGTGTGTGTACGTGTGTGTGTGTGTACGTGTGTGTGTGCGTGTGTGTGTACGTGTGTGTGTGTGTACGTGTGTGGGGATAACCCTGCTGAGGCTGCGGTGCCTCAAATATTGGAAGAGGTCACCCCCTGTGAGTGGCTGGCTGAGGTGCCAGCTGTTGAGGAAGTACTGAGGGCGATCCGGAGTCTGAGACCAGGGAAGGCACCGGGCAGAGATGATCTCCCAAGCGAAATGCTGAGGGAGGGTGGCGTTTGTGCACAGACTGCCCTATATGACATCATAACAACAGTCTGGACCACTGGACGGGTTCCGCAGGACTGGAAGGATGCCCTGGTGGTCCCCCTCTTTAAGAAGGGGGACCGTACCGACTGTAACAACTACAGGGGCATCTCACTCCTCAGTGTGCCGGGTAAGGTCCTGGCAAGGATTATTCAACATCGCCTTGCTAGGCACGCTGAGGAGAGGCTTGCGGAGCCCCAAAGCCCCAATGCGGTTTCAGGAAAGGGCGGTCCTGCACAGATGCCATATTTTCTGTCCGTCTGCTACAGCAGAGGTGTAGGGAATTCCAACAAGACCTACATCTCTGCTTTATTGACCTGGTCAAGGCCTATGATACCATCAGTAGGACTGGGCTCTGGGTTGTTCTTCGTGCTTTCGGAGTCCCTGACCCTCTGCTCACGATCATTAAGGACCTTCATGATGGTGAGCGGGCCCGGGTAAAACTACGTGGCCGGGAGTCGGAGCCTTTCCCTGTACACCTTGGGGTGCGACAGGGATGTCCTTTGGCTCCCACATTATTTAACATCTATTTCGACTGCGTAGTTCGTGAAGCCTTCAATAGCTGTACCGGGGGAATTTCCATTTGGTACAGATATAATGGGAGGCTGATCGACGCCCGGGTGCGATCAAGGGATGGCTCCCTATTGGTCAACCACGTTATGTATGCCGATGATTTGGTAATAGCTGCTCATTCAGAAGAGGAGTTGGAGACGCTGCTGCTGAGACTGGAGCGTGCCACTAAGAGGTGGGGCCTTACCATCAGCCCCACCAAAACTAAGCACCTGCCTGGGTATTTTGTACCATCGGACACTCCACCCCCACAGCTCCCAATTGGTGATGGGGCAGTTGTGGAGAGAGTGGAGAGTTTCCCATACCTGGGCAGTGTGCTTATGACCGGCTCCAGTTTATCAGCAGAGGTCTCACTCCGAATCAGTCGAGCGGCAATATCTTTTCATCGGTTGCGTAACGCTGTGTGGAAGCTACCTGGTCTGTCGCTCCGCACGAAGCTTCAGGTCTTCTCGGCCACGGTCATTCCCTCCCTTCTCTACGCTTGCGAAGCGTGGACCCCCCTAGTGGAGCATCTTCGCCGGTTGGAAACATTTAGGCTGGCCTGTCTACGATCCATCCTGGGTTTAACCAGGCTGGATTGTGTGAGGAGCTCACAAGTCCTTGAAAGATCTGGGCAAAGTCCCATCAGTGAGCTCCTCCGGCAGGCAAGGCTGCGTTGGCTGGGTCATGTAGCCCGCATGCCCAGCCACCGCATGCCTAAACA
>NW_027620912.1:0-7500 GCF_964198595.1 Lampetra fluviatilis
ACTCACTCACACACTCACTCACTCACTCATACACACTCACTCACTCACCACTCACTCACTCACTCACTCATACACTCACCTCATACACTCACTCACACACTCACTCACTCACTCATACACTCACTCACCACACACACTCACTCACTCACACACTCACTCATACACTCACTCACTCACTCACCACTCACTCACTCACTCACTCACTCACTCACATCACTCACACTCACTCACTCACTCACCATCACTCACTCACCACTCACTCACCACTCACTCACTCACACACTCACTCACCACTCACTCACTCACACTCACTCACTCACTTACTCACTCACACACTCACTCACTCACTCACTCATACACTCACTCACTCACTCACTCACTCACTCACTCACTCACTCACTCACTCACTCACACACTCACTCACTCATACAATCACTCATACACTCACTCACACACACTCACTCACTCACTCACTCACCACTCACTCACTCATACACTCACTCACTCACTTCACTCACTCACTCACTCACACACTCACTCACATCACTCATACACTCACTCACACACTCAACTCACTCACTCATACACTCACTCACACACTCACTCACTCACTCACTCACTCACTCACTCACTCACTCACACACTCACACTCACTCACTCACTCACTCACTCACTCACTCACTCACTCACTACACTCACTCACTCACTCACTCACTCACCACACTCACTCATACACTCACTCACTCACTCACTCACACACACTCACTACACTCACTCACTCATCACCACACTCACTCACTCACTCACTCACTCACTCACTCACTCACTCACTCACTCACACACTACACTCACTCACACATCACACTCACTCACTCACTCACTCACTACACTCACTCACTCACTCACTCACTCACTCACTCACTCACTCACTCACTCACTCACTCACTCATACACTCACTCACTCACTCACACACTCACTCACTCACACTCACTCACTCATACTCTCACTCACTCACTCACTCACTCACTCTCTCACTCACACACACTCACTCATACACTCACTCACTCACACTCACTCACATCACTCACACTACTCACTCACACACTCACTCATACACTCACTCACACTCACTCACTCACTCACTCACTCCACACTCACTCATACACTCACTCACTCACTCACTACACTCACTCACTACACTCACTACACTCACTCACTCACTCACTCACTCACTCACTCACTCACTCACTCACTCACTCACTCACTCACTCACTCACACACTCACTCATACACTCACTCACTCACTCACTCATACACTCACTCACTCACTCACACACTCACTCATACACTCACTCACTCACTCACTCACTCACTTACTCACTCACACACTCACTCACTCACTCACTCACACACTCACTCATACACTCACTCACTCACTCACTCACTCACACACTCACTCATACACTCACTCACTCACTCACTCATACACTCACTCACTCACTCACACACTCACTCATACACTCACTCACTCACATCACTCACTTACTCACTCACACACTCACTCACTCACTCACTCATACACTCACTCACTCACTCACTCACACACTCACTCACTCATACACTCACTCACTCACTCAACACCACTCACTCATACACTCACTCACTCACACACTCACTCACACACTCACTCACTCACTCACTCATACACTCACTCACTCACTCACTCACACACTCACTCACTCACTCACCACTCACTCACTCACTCACTCACTCACTCATACACTCACTCACTCACTCACTCACACACTCACTCACTCACACTCACTCACTCACTCACTCACTCACTCACTCACTCACACTCACTCACACACTCACTCACTCACTCACTCACTCATACACTCACTCACTCATACACTCACTCATACACTCACTCACTCACTCACTCACTCACTCACTCACTCACCACTCACTCACTCACTCACTCACTCATACACTCACTCACTCACTCACTCACTCACACACTCACTCACTCACTCACCACTCACTCACTCACTCACTCACTCACTCACTCACTCACTCACTCACTCACTCACACACTCACACTCTTCACTCACACACTCACTCACTCACTCACACACTCACTCACTCACACACTCACTCACTCACTCACGACACATCACTCACTCACTCACTCACTCACACACTCACTCACTCACTCACTCACTCACTCACTCACTCATACACTCACTCACGTCACTCACTACACTCACTCACTCACTCTCACTCACTCACTCACACTCACTCACACTCACTCACTCACTCACTCACTCACTCACTCACTCATACACTCACTCACTCACTCACTCACTCACTCACTCATACACTCACTCACTCACTCATACACTCACTCACTCACTCACTCACTCACTCATACACTCACTCATCCACTCACTCACTCACTCACCCACTCACCACTCACTCACTCACTCATACACTCACTCACTCACTCACCCACTCACTCACTTCACCACTCACTCACTCACTCATACACTCACTCACTCATACACTCACTCACTCATACACTCACTCGACACACTCACTCACTCACTCATACACTCACTCATACACTCACTCACTCACTCATACACTCACTCACTCACTCACTCACTCACTCACTCACTCATACACTCACCCACTCACTCATACACTCACTCACTCACTCACCCACTCACTCACTCACCACTCACTCACTCACTCACTCACTCATACACTCACTCACTCACACACTCACTCATACACTCACTCACACACTCACTCACTCACACACTCACTCACACACTCACTCACTCACACACTCACTCACCACTCACTCACTCATACACTCACTCACTCACTCACACACTCACTCACTCACTCATACACTCACTCACTCATACACTCACTCACTCATACACTCACTCACTCACTCACCCACTCACTCACTCACTCACCACTCGCTCACTCCACTCATACACTCACTCACTCATACACTCACTCACTCATACACTCACTCATACACTCACTCACTCACTCACTCACTCACTCTCACTCATACACTCACTCACTCATACACTCACTCACTCACTCATACACTCACTCACTCATACACTCACTCACTCACTCACTCACTCATACACTCACTCACTCATACACTCACTCACTCACTCATACACTCACTCACTCATACACTCACTCACTCATACACTCACTCACTCACTCATACACTCACTCATACACTCACTCATACACTCACTCACTCACTCATACACTCACTCACTCATACACTCACTCATACACTCACTCACTCACTCATACACTCACTCACACACTCACTCACTCACTCATACACTCACTCACACCACTCACTCACCACACACTCACTCACACACTCACTCACTCACTCATACACTCACTCACTCATACACTCACTCATACACTCACTCACTCACTCATACACTCACTCACACACTCACTCACTCACTCATACACTCACACACACTCACTCACTCATACACTCACTCACTCACTCACTCATACACTCACTCACTCACCCACTCACTCACTCACTCATACACTCACTCACTCACCCACTCACTCACTCACTCACACACTCACTCACTCACTCACTCACCACTCACTCACTCACTCACTCACTCACCACTCACTCACTCACACACTCACTCACTCACTCACCCACTCACACACTCACTCACCACTCACTCACTCACTCATACACTCACTCACTCACTCACCCACTCACTCACTCACCACTCACTCACTCACTCACTCACTCACTCTCACACACCACTCACTCACTCACACACTCACTCACTCACTCACCCACTCACACACTCACTCACCACTCACTCACTCACTCACTCACTCACTCACTCACTCACTCACTCACTCACTCACTCACTCACTCACCACTCACTCACTCACTCACTCACTCACTCACTCACTCACCACTCACTCACTCACACACTCACTCACTCACTCACCACTCACTCACTCACACTCACTCACTCACTCACACACTCACTCACCACTCACTCACTCACTCATACACTCACTCACTCACCCACTCACTCACTCACCACTCACTCACTCACCACTCACTCACTCACTCACACACTCACTCACACACTCACTCACACACTCACTCACACACTCACTCACCACCTCACTCACACACTCACTCACACACTCACTCACTACACTCACTCACACACTCACTCTCACTCACTCACCACTCACTCATACACTCACTCACACACTCACTCACACACTCACTCATACACTCACTCATACACTCACTCACTCACCACTCACTCACACTCACTCACTCACTCACTCACTCACTCACTCACTCACACACTCACTCACTCACTCATACACTCACTCACTCACTCACACACTCACTCACACTCACACTCACTCACTCACACACTCACTCACTCACTCACACTCACTCACTCACCACTCACTCACACACTCACTCACTCACTCACTCACTCACCCACTCACTCACTCACTCACCACTCACTCACTCACTCACTCACTCACTCACTCACTCATCACTCACTCACTCACTCACTCACCCACTCACTCACACACTCACTCACACACCCACTCACTCACTCACTCACTCACTCACTCAGCTCACTCACCACTCATCACTCACTCATACACTCACTCACTCACTCATACACTCACTCACTCACATCATACACTCACTCACTCACTCATACACTCACTCACTCACACACTCACTCACTCATACACTCACTCACTCAACACTCACTCACTCATACACTCACTCACTCATACACTCACTCACTCATACACTCACTCACTCATACACTCACTCACTCACTCATACACTTACTCACTCACTCATACACTCACTCATACACTCACTCATACACTCACTCACTCACACACTCACTCACTCACACACAGACCATCACCACCTCCACCACCGCCCTGGTGAGTCACTCACCACTCACTCACCCACTCACTCACTCACACTCACCACTCACTCACTCACCACTCACTCACTCATACACTCACTCACTCACTCATACACCACTCACTCACTCACTCACCACTCACTCACTCACTCACACTCACACACTCACTCACTCACCACTCACTCACTCACTCACTCCACTCACTCACTCATACACTCACTCAAACAGTCATCCACTCACTCACTCATACACTCACTCACACACTCATACACTCACTCACACACTCACTCACTCACTCATACACTCACTCACTCACTCACTCACTCACTCACTCACTCATACACTCACTCACTCACTCACTCACTCATACACTCACTCACTCACTCACTCATACACTCACTCACTCACACACTCACTCACTCACTCATACACTCACTCACTCACTCACTCACTCACTCACTCACTCACTCACTCATACACTCACTCACTCACTCACTCACTCACACACTCACTCACTCACTCACTCATACACTCACTCACTCACACACTCACTCACTCACTCATACACTCACTCACTCACACTCACCACTCACTCACCACTCACTCATACACTCACTCACTCACTCACTCACTCACTCACACTCACTCACACTCACTCACACTCACACTCACACACTCACTCACACTCACCACTCACACACTCACTCACTCATACACTCACTCACTCATACACTCACTCACCACTCCACACTCACTCACTCTCACTCACTCACTCACCCACTCACTCACCCACTCACTCACTCACTCATACACTCACTCACTCATACACTCACTCAAACAGTCATCCACTCACTCACTCACTCACTCACACACTCACTCACTCACACACTCACTCATACACTCACCACTCACTCACTCACTCATACACTCACACACTCATACACTCACCACTCACTCACTCACTCATACACTCACACACTCACACTCACTCACTCACACACTCACTCACCACTCACTCAAACAGTCATCCACTCACTCACTCACTCACTCACTCACACTCACTCACTCACCACTCACTCACTCACTCATACACTCACACACTCACACTCACTCACTCACACACTCACTCACCACTCACTCAAACAGTCATCCACTCACTCACACACTCACTCACTCACACACTCACTCATACACTCACCACTCACTCACTCACCACTCACTCACTCACTCATACACTCACACACTCACTCACACTCACTCACTCACACTCACTCACAACTCACTCAAACAGTCATCCACTCACTCACTCACTCACTCACTCACACTCACTCACTCATACACTCACTCACTCATACACTCACTCACTCACTCATACACTCACTCCACTCACGACCATCACCACCTCCACCGCCCTGGTGAGTCACTCACCACTCACTCACCACTCCACTCACCACTCACTCACCACTCACTCACTCATACACTCACTCACTCACTCACTCACTCATACACTCACTCACTCACTCACCACTCACTCACTCATACACTCACTCAAACAGTCATCCACTCACTCACTCATACACTCACTCACTCACACACTCACTCACTCACTCATACACTCACTCATACACTCACTCACACACTCACTCATACACTCACTCACTCATACACTCACTCACTCACTCACTCACTCACTCACTCACCACTCACTCACTCACTCACATCACACACTCACTCACCCACTCACACACTCACTCACCCACTCACACACACACTCACTTACTCAACACTCACTCATACACTCACGTCACTCACTCACTCACACACTCACTCATACACTCACTCACTCACTCATACACTCACTCATACACTCACTCACTCACTCACCACTCACTCACTCACTCATACACTCACTCACTCACTCACCCACTCACTCACACACTCATACACTCACTCACTCACTCACTCACTCACACACTCACACACCACTCCACTCACTCACTCACTCACACTCACTCACTCATACACTCACTCACTCACCACTCACTCACTCACTCACTCACTCACACACTCACACACCACTCACTCACTCACTCACTCACTCACACTCACTCACACTCACTCACCACTCACTCACTCACTCATACACTCACTCACTCACTCACCACTCACTCACTCACTCACTCACTCATACACTCACTCACTCACTCACTCACTCACTCACTCACTCACACACTCACTCACTCATACACTCACTCACTCACTCAGTCATACACTCACTCACACACTCACTCACCACTCACTCACTCACTCATACGCTCACCCACTCACTCATACACTCACTCACACACTCACTCACCACTCACTCACTCACTCACTTCACTCATACACTCACCACTCACTCACTCACTCATACACTCACTCACTCACTCACCACTCACTCACCACTCACTCACTCACCACTCACTCACTCATACACTCACTCACTCA
>NW_027620912.1:17500-32273 GCF_964198595.1 Lampetra fluviatilis
TGGAGTCCCTGTCACGTTTCACTCTGTGTGTGTGTGTGTATGTGTGTGTGTGTCTATGTGTGTGTGTGTGTATCTATGTGTGTGTCTATGTGTATGTGTCTATGTGTGTGTGTGTCTATGTGTGTGTCTATGTGTGTGTGTGTCTATGTGCAGGCATGCTGGAGTCCCTGTCACGTTTCACTCTGTGTGTGTGTGTGTGTGTCTGTGTGTGTGTGTGTGTGTGTCTGTCTGTGTGTGTGTGTGTCTATCTATGTGTGTGTCTATGTGTGTGTGTCTGTGTGTGTGTGTCTATGTATGTGTGTGTCTATGTGTGTGTCTATGTGCAGGCATGCTGGAGTCCCTGTCACGTTTCACTCTGAGGAGGCTGCTGCTGCTGCTTCTGTTCCTGGACGAGGCCAAAACGCAGCGACTTGTCCCTCACGACCCGTGTCTCTTTAGACTCAACTCGTCCTTCAAGGTGAGTGAGACAGAGACACAGAGACACAGAGAGACAGAGAGACACAGAGAGAGACACAGAGAGAGAGACACACACACAGAGAGAGACTTGTCCCTCACGACCCGTGTCTCTTTAGACTCAACTCGTCCTTCAAGGTGAGTGAGACAGAGACAGAGAGAGACACAGAGAGACAGAGAGACACACACAGAGAGAGACACACACAGAGAGAGACTCGCCCCTCACGACCCGTGTCTCTTTAGACTCAACTCGTCCTTCAAGGTGAGTGAGACAGAGACGCACAGAGACACACAGAGACGCACAGAGACACACAGAGACACACAGAGACACAGAGACACACAGAGAGACACAGAGAGACACACACAGACAGCGACTCGTCGCTCACGACCCGTGTCTCTTTAGACTCAACTCGTCCTTCAAGGTGAGTGAGACACACAGAGACACACAGAGACACACAGAGACACACAGAGAGACACACAGAGACACACAGAGACACACAGAGACACACAGAGACACACAGAGAGACACACAGAGACACACAGAGAGACACACAGAGACACACAGAGAGACAGAGAGAGACACAGAGACACACAGAGACCCACAGAGACCCACAGAGACACACAGAGACCCACAGAGACACACAGAGACCCACAGAGACACACAGAGACACACAGAGACACACAGAGACACACAGAGACACACAGAGACACACAGAGACACAGAGACACACAGAGACCCACAGAGACACACAGAGACACACAGAGACACACAGAGAGAGAGACACAGAGACACACGGAGACACACAGAGACACACAGAGACACACACAGAGAGAGACACACAGAGAGAGACTCGTCGCTCACGACCCGTGTCTCTTTAGACTCAACTCGTCCTTCAAGGTGAGTGAGACAGACACAGAGACACAGAGACACACAGAGAGAGACACAGAGACACAGAGAGACAGAGAGAGACACAGAGACACAGAGAGACACAGAGAGAGACACAGAGACACAGAGAGAGACACAGAGACACAGAGAGAGAGACACACAGAGAGACACAGAGAGAGACACAGAGAGAGAGAGACACACACAGAGAGACAGAGACACACAGAGACACACAGAGACACAGAGAGACACAGAGAGACACAGAGAGACACAGAGACACACAGAGAGAGACACACAGAGAGAGACTCGTCGCTCACGACCCGTGTCTCTTTAGACTCAACTCGTCCTTCAAGGTGAGTGAGACAGACACAGAGACACAGAGACACACAGAGAGAGACACAGAGACACAGAGAGACACAGAGAGAGACACAGAGACACAGAGAGAGACACAGAGACACAGAGAGAGAGACACACAGAGAGAGACACAGAGAGAGAGAGACACACACAGAGAGACACAGAGACACACAGAGACACACAGAGACACAGAGAGACACACACAGAGAGACACACAGAGACACACAGAGACACAGAGAGACACACAGAGACACACAGACACACACAGAGACACAGAGACACACAGAGAGACACAGAGACACACAGACACACAGAGAGACACAGAGACACACAGAGACACACAGAGAGACACAGAGACACAGAGACACACAGACACACAGAGACACACAGAGACACACAGAGACACACAGAGACACACAGAGAGACACACACAGAGAGACACAGAGACACACAGAGACACAGAGAGAGACACACACAGAGAGACACAGAGACACAGAGAGACACACAGAGAGACACACAGAGACACACACAGAGAGACACACACAGAGAGACACACACAGAGAGACACACACAGAGACACACACACAGAGACACACACAGAGACACAGAGAGAGAGACACACACAGAGACACACACACAGACACACACAGAGAGACACACACAGAGAGACACAGAGACACAGAGAGACACACAGAGACACACACAGAGAGACACACAGAGACACACACAGTGAGACACACACAGAGAGACACACACAGAGAGACACACACAGAGAGAGACACACACAGAGAGAGACACACAGAGAGACACAGAGACACACAGAGACACAGAGAGAGACACACACAGAGAGACACACACAGAGAGACACACAGAGACACACACAGAGAGACACACACAGAGAGACACACACAGAGAGACACACAGAGACACACACAGAGAGACACACACAGAGAGACACACACAGAGAGACACAGTGAGACACACAGAGAGACACACACAGAGAGAGACACACACAGAGAGAGACACACAGAGAGACACACACAGAGAGACACACACAGAGAGACACACACAGAGAGACACACACAGAGAGAGACACACACAGAGAGAGACACACAGAGAGACACACACAGAGAGACACACACACAGAGAGAGACACACAGAGAGAGACACACACAGAGAGACACACAGAGACACACAGAGAGACACACAGAGAGAGACACACAGACACACACAGAGAGACACACACAGAGAGACACAGAGACACAGAGAGACACACAGAGACACACACAGAGAGACACACAGAGACACACACAGTGAGACACACACAGAGAGACACACACAGAGAGACACACACAGAGAGAGACACACACAGAGAGAGACACACAGAGAGACACAGAGACACACAGAGACACAGAGAGAGACACACACAGAGAGACACACACAGAGAGACACACAGAGACACACACAGAGAGACACACACAGAGAGACACACACAGAGAGACACACAGAGACACACACAGAGAGACACACACAGAGAGACACACACAGAGAGACACAGTGAGACACACAGAGAGACACACACAGAGAGAGACACACACAGAGAGAGACACACAGAGAGACACACACAGAGAGACACACACAGAGAGACACACACAGAGAGACACACACAGAGAGAGACACACACAGAGAGAGACACACAGAGAGACACACACAGAGAGACACACACACAGAGAGAGACACACAGAGAGAGACACACACAGAGAGACACACAGAGACACACAGAGAGACACACAGAGAGAGACACACAGACACACAGAGAGAGACACACAGACACACAGAGAGAGACTCATCGCTCACGACCCGTGCCTCTTTAGTGTGTCTCTGTGTCTCTGTGTCTCTCTCTGTGTGTCTCTGTGTCTCTCTCTGTGTGTGTCTCTCTCTGTGTGTCTCTCTCTGTGTGTCTCACTGTGTCTCTCTCTGTGTCTCTGTGTCTCACTGTGTCTCTCTGTGTGTCTCACTGTGTCTCACTGTGTCTCTCTCACTGTGTCTCTCTCTGTGTCTCTGTGTCTCTGTGTGTAGAGCACCAGGGACCTGGTTCTCGCCATCAGCCGAGACCACGTGTCCGCCTCGGTGGGCGATCTGTGTCGTCGCCTCGCGTCTCTCTGTGTGTCTCTCTCTGTGTGTGTCTCTCTCTGTGTGTGTCTCTCTGTGTGTGTCTCTCTCTGTGTGTCTCACTGTGTCTCTCTCTGTGTCTCTGTGTCTCTGTGTCTCTCTCTGTGTCTCTGTGTGTCTCTCTGTGTGTGTCTCTCTCTGTGTGTCTCACTGTGTCTCTCTCTGTGTCTCTCTGTGTCTCTGTGTGTAGAGCACCAGGGACCTGGTTCTCGCCATCAGCCGAGACCACGTGTCCGCCTCGGTGGGCGATCTGTGACGCGGCCTCGCGTCTCTGTGTGTCTCTCTCTGTGTGTGTCTCTCTCTGTGTGTCTCTCTCTGTGTGTCTCACTGTGTCTCTCTCTGTGTCTCTGTGTCTCTGTGTGTAGAGCACCAGGGACCTGGTTCTCGCCATCAGCCGAGACCACGTGTCCGCCTCGGTGGGCGATCTGTGACGTCGCCTCGCGTCTCTCTGTGTGTGTCTCTCTCTGTGTGTCTCTCTGTGTGTGTCTCTCTCTGTGTGTCTCACTGTGTCTCTCTCTGTGTCTCTGTGTCTCACTGTGTCTCTCTGTCTCTGTCTAGAGCACCAGGGACCTGGTTCTCGCCATCAGCCGAGACCACGTGTCCGCCTCGGTGGGCGATCTGTGACGCCGCCTCGCGTCTCTCTGTGTGTGTCTCTCTCTGTGTGTCTCTGTGTCTCTCTCTGTGTCTCACTGTGTCTCTCTCTGTGTCTCTGTGTGTCTCTCTGTCTCTGTCTAGAGCACCAGGGACCTGGTTCTCGCCATCAGCCGAGACCACGTGTCCGCCTCGGTGGGCGATCTGTGTCGTCGCCTCGCGTCTCTCTGTGTGTGTCTCTCTCTGTGTGTCTCTCTCTGTGTGTCTCTCTCTGTGTGTCTCACTGTGTCTCTCTCTGTGTCTCTGTGTGTAGAGCACCAGGGACCTGGTTCTCGCCATCAGCCGAGACCACGTGTCCGCCTCGGTGGGCGATCTGTGACGCCGCCTCGCGTCTCTCTGTGTGTGTCTCTCTCTGTGTGTGTCTCTCTGTGTGTGTCTCTCTCTGTGTGTGTCTCTCTGTGTGTGTCTCTCTCTGTGTGTGTCTCTCTGTGTGTGTCTCTGTGTCTCTCTCTGTGTGTGTCTCTCTCTGTGTGTCTCACTGTGTCTCTCTCTGTGTCTCTGTGTCTCTGTGTCTCTCTCTGTGTCTCTGTGTGTAGAGCACCAGGGACCTGATAATCGCCATCAGCCGAGACCACGTGTCCGCCTCGGTGGGCGATCTGTGTCGTCGCCTCGTGTCTCTCTGTGTGTGTCTCTCTCTGTGTGTGTCTCTCTGTGTGTGTCTCTCTCTGTGTGTCTCACTGTGTCTCTCTCTGTGTCTCTGTGTGTAGAGCACCAGGGACCTGATAATCGCCATCAGCCGAGACCACGTGTCCGCCTCGGTGGGCGATCTGTGACGCCGCCTCGCGTCTCTCTGTGTGTCTCTCTCTGTGTGTCTCTCTCTGTGTGTCTCTCTCTGTGTGTCTCACTGTGTCTCTCTCTGTGTCTCTGTGTCTCTGTGTCTCTCTCTGTGTCTCTGTGTCTCTGTGTCTCTGTGTGTAGAGCACCAGGGACCTGGTTCTCGCCATCAGCCGAGACCACGTGTCCGCCTCGGTGGGCGATCTGTGTCGTCGCCTCGCGTCTCTCTGTGTGTGTCTCTGTGTCTCTCTCTCTGTCTCACTGTGTCTCTCTCTGTGTCTCTGTGTCTCTGTGTGTAGAGCACCAGGGACCTGGTTCTCGCCATCAGCCGAGACCACGTGTCCGCCTCGGTGGGCGATCTGTGTCGTCGCCTCGCGTCTCTCGGCTTCTCGCTGCGTCACCACCAGGCAGCGCTCAGCGAGTTCAACTTCACTGTACGCAGCCTGGGGGCCGACCTCCGCTGCGGGGTCAGGATCACGTGGGTGGCGCACTGCACCGCACTGTACCGCACTGTACAGCACTGTACATCACTGTACCGCACTGTACCGCACTGTACGCAGCCTGGGGGCCGGCCTCCGCTGCGGGGTCAGGATCACGTGGGTGATGCACTGCACACACTGTACCGCACTGTACAGCACTGTACAGCACTGTACCGCACTGTACCGCACTGTACGCAGCCTGGGGGCCGACCTCCGCTGCGGGGTCAGGATCACGTGGGTGGCGCACTGCACACACTGTACCGCACTGTACAGCACTGTACAGCACTGCACCGCACTGTACCGCACTGTACGCAGCCTGGGGGCCGGCCTCCGCTGCGGGGTCAGGATCACGTGGGTGACGCACTGTACACACTGTACAGCACTGTACCACACTGTACATAGCCTGGGGGCGGGGCCTATGCTGTGACGTCAGGCTCGGGTGGGTGGCGCACTGTACCGCACTGTACCGCACTGTACCACACTGCACTGTACAAACTGTTCACACGCTGAACCTCACGGCGCACACATCCTGTACATGATACATGAGTCTGTAATACACTCACCCACTTACTCACCCACTCACCCACCCACTCACCCACTCACTCACCCACTCACACACTCACTCACACACTCACCCACCCACTCACCCACCCACTCACTCACCCACTCACACACTCACCCACCCACTCACCCACTCACTCACCCACTCACACATTCACCCACCCACTCACCCACCCACCCACTCACTCACTCACACACTCACCCACCCACTCACACACTCACTCACACACTCACTCATTCACTTACTCACTCACACACTCACCCACCCACTCACACACTCACTAACCCACTCACTCACCCACTTACCCCCCATCCACTCACACACTCACTCACACACTCACCCACTCACTCACACACTCACCCACTCACTCACACACTCACTCATTCACACACACTCACCCACCCACTCACACACCCACCCACTCACTCACCCACCCACCCACTCACCCACCCACTCACCCACTCACTCACTCACCCACTTACCCACCCACTCACCCACCCACTCACCCACCAACCCACTCACCCACTCACTCACCCACCCACCCACCCACGCACTCACCCACTCACTCACCCACCCACCCACCCACTCACCCACCCACTCACCCACCCACCCACTCACCCACTCACTCACCCACCCACCCACCCACTCACCCACCCACTCACCCACCCACTCACCCACCCACCCACTCACCCACCCACCCACTCACTCACTCACTCACCCACTCACTCACTCACCCACTCACTCACCCACCCACCCACTCACCCAGTCACTCACTCACTCACTCACCCACTCACCCACTCACCCACCCACTCACCCACCCACCCACTCACCCACCCACCCACTCACTCACTCACCCACTCACACACTCACTCACCCACTCACTCACTCACTCACCCACTCACTCACTCACTCACCCACTCACCCAGTCACTCACCCACCCACCCACCCACCCACTCACCCACTCACTCACCCACTCACTCACCCCCCCGTGTCACCCCCAGGAGGGTGGTGGAGTTGTTGACTGGACAGCAGGAGTCACTCTGCTCCCAGCTGCGGGTTCCTGCCGTCTCGCGACTCAACAAGATTCACAATGTGGGCCTGGCGCTCACAGCACTGAGACAGCGCGGGGTGAGACTCACCGACTCGTACGGTGAGTGGTGGGTGGGTGGGTGGGTGAGTGGGTGGGTGGGTGAGTGGGTGGGTGGGTGAGTGAGTGGGTGGGTGAGTGGGTGAGTGAGTGAGTGGGTGAGTGAGTGAGTGGGTGAGTGGGTGGGTGGGTGAGTGGGTGGGTGAGTGGGTGGGTGAGTGGGTGGGTGAGTGGGTGAGTGGGTGGGTGAGTGGGTGGGTGGGTGGGTGAGTGAGTGGTTGGGTGGGTGAGTGAGTGGGTGGGTGGGTGGGTGAGTGGGTGGGTGGGTGAGTGGGTGGGTGGGTGAGTGAGTGTGTGGGTGAGTGGGTGGGTGGGTGGGTGAGTGGGTGAGTGGGTGGGTGGGTGGGTGAGTGGGTGGGTGGGTGGGTGGGTGAGTGGGTGGGTGGGTGAGTGGGTGGGTGGGTGGGTGAGTGGGTGGGTGGGTGGGTGAGTGGGTGGGTGGGTGAGTGGGTGGGTGGGTGAGTGGTTGGGTGGGTGAGTGAGTGGGTGGGTGGGTGAGTGGGTGGGTGGGTGGGTGAGAGGGTGAGTGGGTGGGTGAGTGAGTGGGTGAGTGGGTGGGTGGGTGGGTGAGTGGGTGAGTGGGTGAGTGGGTGGGTGGGTGGGTGGGTGAGTGGGTGGGTGGGTGAGTGGGTGGGTGGGTGAGTGGGTGGGTGGGTGGGTGAGAGGGTGGGTGGGTGAGTGGGTGAGAGGGTGGGTGGGTGGGTGGGTGAGAGGGTGGGTGGGTGAGTGGGTGAGTGGGTGGGTGGGTGGATGAGTGAGAGGGTGAGTGGGTGAGAGGGTGGGTGGGTGGGTGAGTGGGTGGGTGGGTGGGTGAGAGGGTGAGTGGGTGGGTGGGTGGGTGAGTGGGTGAGTGGGTGGGTGAGTGAGTGGGTGAGTGAGTGAGTGGGTGGGTGGGTGAGTGAGTGGGTGGGTGGGTGAGTGGGTGAGTGGGTGAGTGGGTGGGTGGGTGAGTGGGTGGGTGGGTGAGTGTGTGGGTGAGTGGGTGGGTGGGTGAGTGTGTGGGTGAGTGGGTGGGTGGGTGAGTGGGTGGGTGGGTGGGTGAGTGAGTGGGTCAGTGGGTGGGTGGGTCAGTGGGTGGGTGAGTGAGTGGGTGGGTGGGTGAGTGGGTGGGTGAGTGGGTGGGTGAGTGGGTGGGTGAGTGGTGGGTGAGTGGGTGGGTGAGTGAGTGGGTGAGTGAGTGGGTGGGTGAGTGAGTGGGTGGGTGGGTGAGTGGGTGGGTGGGTGGGTGGGTGAGAGGGTGGGTGGGTGAGTGAGAGGGTGGGTGGGTGGGTGGGTGAGAGGGTGGGTGGGTGAGTGGGTGGGTGGGTGAGTGGGTGGGTGGGTGGATGAGTGAGAGGGTGAGTGGGTGGGTGGGTGGGTGGGTGGGTGAGTGGGTGGGTGGGTGGGTGAGAGGGTGAGTGGGTGGGTGGGTGGGTGGGTGAGTGGGTGAGTGAGTGGGTGGGTGGGTGGGTGAGTGGGTGGGTGAGTGGGTGGGTGAGTGAGTGGGTGGGTGGGTGAGTGGGTGGGTGAGTGAGTGGGTGGGTGGGTGGGTGTGTGGGTGGGTGGGTGGGTGAGTGGGTGGGTGAGTGGGTGGGTGGGTGGGTGAGTGAGTGAGTGGGTGGGTGGGTGAGTGAGTGAGTGGGTGGGTGAGTGAGTGGGTGGGTGAGTGGGTGAGTGGGTGGGTGAGTGAGTGAGTGGGTGAGTGGGTGGGTGGGTGGGTGAGTGAGTGAGTGGGTGAGTGGGTGAGTGGGTGGGTGAGGTGGAGTGGGTGGGTGAGTGAGTGGGTGGGTGAGTGGGTGAGTGGGTGGGTGAGTGAGTGGGTGGGTGGGTGGGTGAGTGGGTGAGTGGGTGGGTGGATGAGTGGGTGGGTGAGTGGGTGAGTGAGTGAGTGAGTGGGTGAGTGGGTGAGTGGGTGGGTGAGTGGGTGGGTGGGTGAGTGAGTGGGTGGGTGAGTGGGTGAGTGGGTGGGTGAGTGAGTGGGTGGGTGGGTGGGTGAGTGGGTGAGTGGGTGGGTGGATGAGTGGGTGGGTGAGTGGGTGAGTGAGTGAGTGAGTGGGTGAGTGAGTGGGTGGGTGAGTTGGTGGGTGAGTGGGTGAGTGGGTGAGTGAGTGAGTGAGTGGGTGGGTGGGTGAGTGGGTGGGTGGGTGGGTGAGTGGGTGGGTGGGTGAGTGGGTGGGTGGGTGAGTGGGTGGGTGGGTGGGTGGGTGAGTGGGTGAGTGAGTGAGTGAGTGGATGGGTGGGTGGGTGAGTGGGTGAGTGGGTGAGTGGGTGGGTGGGTGAGTGGGTGGGTGGGTGGGTGGGTGGGTGGGTGGGTGAGTGAGTGAGTGGGTGGGTGAGTGAGTGGGTGAGTGGGTGGGTGGGTGAGTGGGTGGGTGAGTGAGTGAGTGGTGGTGAGGAGTGGGTGGTGGGTGGGGACGTGGGTGGGGTGGTGTGAGTGGGTGGGTGAGTGGGTGGGTGGGGTGAGTGGGGTGGGTGGGTGAGTGAGTGGGTGGGTGAGTGGGTGGGTGGGTGAGAGTGGAGGGTGAGTGGGGTGAGTGGGTGGGTGAGTGAGTGGGTGGGTGAGGTGGGTGAGTGGGTGGGTGGGTGAGTGGGTGGGTGGGGTGGGTGAGTGGGTGGGTGGGTGAGTGGGTGGGTGAGTGGGTGAGTGGGTGGGTGGGTGAGTGGGTGAGTGGGTGAGTGGGTGGGTGAGTGGGTGGGTGGGTGAGTGGTTGGAGTGAGTGAGTGGGTGGGTGAGTGATGTGAGTGGGTGAGTGAGTGAGTGAGTGGTCGGTTGGGTGAGTGGGATGAGTGAGTGAGTGGTGGGTGGTGAGTGGGTCGAGTGAGTGAGTGGGGTGGTGAAGTGGGTGGGTGAGGGTGGGTGGGTGAGTGGGTGAGTGAGTGGGTGGGTGGTGAGTGGGTGGGTGAGTGGGTGGGTGGGTGAGTGGGTGGGTGGGTGGGTGAGTGGAGTGGGTGAGTGAGTGAGTGGGTTGGGTGAGTGAGTGAGTGAGTGGTGGGTGGGGTGAGTGGGTGAGTGAGTGAGTGAGTGGGTGGGTGAGTGGGTGGGTGAGTGGGTGGGTGGGTGAGTGGGTGAGTGAGTGAGTGGGTGGGTGGGTGGGTGGGTGAGTGGGTGGGTGAGTGAGTGAGTGGGTGGGTGGGTGAGCACTTGCCCCTACAGCCTGCCAGAGGCTACCTGGGCGATCTTTGTCCTAAAAAAAAAACTCTACAAACTAACAGCCACTTGCCCCTGCAGCCTGCCAGAGGCTACCTGGGGGATCTTTGTCTTAAAAAAAAAAACTCTACAAACTAACAGCCACTTGCCCCTGCAGCCTGCCAGAGGCTACCTGGGGGATCTTTGTCTTAAAAAAAAAAACTCTACAAACTAACAGCCACTTGCCCCTGCAGCCTGCCAGAGGCTACCTGGGGGATCTTTGTCTTTAAAAAAAAAACTCTCTACAAACTAACAGCCACTTGCCCCTACAGCCTGCCAGAGGCTACCTGAGGGATCTTTGTCTTTGTGCTACTAACAGCACTTGCCCCTGCAGCCTGCCAGAGGCTACCTGGGGGATCTTTGTCTTAAAAAAAAAAACTCTGTACAAACTAACAGCCACTTGCCCCTACAGCCTGCCAGAGGCTACCTGGGGGATCTTTGTCTTTGTGCTACTAACAGCACTTGCCCCTACAGCCTGCCAGAGGCTACCTGGGGGATCTTTGTCTTAAAAAAAAAACTCTCTACAAACTAACAGCCACTTGCCCCTACAGCCTGCCAGAGGCTACCTGGGGATCTTTGTCTTAAAAAAAAAAACTCTCTACAAACTAACAGCCACTTGCCCCTGCAGCCTGCCAGAGGCTACCTGGGGGATCTTTGTCTTTGTGCTACTAACAGCACTTGCCCCTACAGCCTGCCAGAGGCTACCCGGGGATCTTTGTCTTAAGAAAAAAAAAAACTCCGTACAAACTAACAGCCACTTGCCCCTGCAATGCGTCAAGGCTACCCGGGGGATCTTTGTCTGTGCAGGGAGGCAGATCGAGTCTCGGGACGTGGTCGATGGGCATCGGGAGAAGACGCTCGCTCTGCTTTGGCAGCTCGTTCTGCATTTCCAGGTGGCGGCAGAGACACACAGAGACAGGGAGAGACACAGGGAGAGACAGAGAGAGACAGGGAGAGACACAGGGAGAGACAGAGACTCAGGGAGAGACGCAGAGAGACACAGGGAGACACACACACGGAGAGACACGAAGACGCTCGCCCTGCTCTGGCAGCTCGTTCTGCATTTCCAGGTGGCGGCAGAGACACACAGAGACAGGGAGAGACACAGGGAGAGACAGGGAGAGGACAGGGAGAGACACAGGGAGAGACAGAGACTCAGGGAGAGACGCAGAGAGACACAGGGAGACACACACACGGAGAGACACGAAGACGCTCGCCCTGCTCTGGCAGCTCGTTCTGCATTTCCAGGTGGCGGCAGAGACACACAGAGACAGGGAGAGACACAGGGAGAGACAGGGAGAGACAGGGAGAGGACACAGGGAGAGACAGAGACTCAGGGAGAGACGCAGAGAGACACAGGGAGACACACACACGGAGAGACACGAAGACGCTCGCCCTGCTCTGGCAGCTCGTTCTGCATTTCCAGGTGGCGGCAGAGACACGGAGAGAGACACAGAGACACACAGAGACAGGGAAGAGACACAGGGAGACTCAGGGAGAGACACAGGGAGAGACACAGGGAGAGACACAGGGAGACTCAGGGAGAGACACAGGGAGAGACACACAGAGACACACAGAGACACACAGAGACAGGGAGAGACACAGGGAGAGACAGGGAGAGACACGGAGAGACACAGGGAGAGACAGAGACTCAGGGAGAGACGCAGAGAGACACAGGGAGACACACACACGGAGAGACACGAAGACGCTCGCCCTGCTCTGGCAGCTCGTTCTGCATTTCCAGGTGGCCGGCAGAGACACACAGAGACAGGGAGAGACACAGGGAGAGACACAGGGAGAGACAGAGACTCAGGGAGAGACGCAGAGAGACACAGGGAGACACACACACGGAGAGACACGAAGACGCTCGCCCTGCTCTGGCAGCTCGTTCTGCATTTCCAGGTGGCGGCAGAGACACGGAGAGAGACACAGAGACACACAGAGACAGGGAGAGACACACGGAGAGACAGGGAGAGACAGGGAGAGACACAGGGAGAGACACAGAGACACACAGAGACACACAGAGACACACACACGGAGAGACACGAAGACGCTTGCCCTGCTCTGGCAGCTCGTTCTGCATTTCCAGGTGTCTGGAGACTCGGGGAGAGACACACAGAGACAGGGAGAGACACAGGGAGAGACACAGAGACACACGGAGAGACACAGAGCCACACAGAGACACACAGAGACACACAGAGACACACAGAGACAGGGAGAGACACAGGGAGAGACACAGAGACACACGGAGAGACACGGAGACTCAGGGAGAGACACAGGGAGAGACACAGGGAGAGACACAGGGAGAGACACAGGGAGAGACACAGGGAGAGACACACGGAGAGACACAGGGAGAGACACAGGGAGAGACACAGGGAGAGACACAGGGAGAGACACACAGAGACACACAGAGACACACACACGGAGAGACACGAAGACGCTCGCTCTGCTCTGGCAGCTCGTTCTGCATTTCCAGGTGTCTGGAGACTCGGGGAGAGACACAGAGACACACAGAGACACACAGAGACAGGGAGAGACACAGGGAGAGACAGAGACTCAGGGAGAGACGCAGAGAGACACAGGGAGAGACAGAGACTCGGGGAGAGACACAGAGACACACAGAGACAGGGAGAGACACAGGGAGAGACAGAGACTCAGGGAGAGACGCAGAGAGACACAGGGAGAGACAGAGACTCGGAGAGACACAGAGACACACAGAGACAGGGAGAGACACAGGGAGAGACAGAGACTCAGGGAGAGACACACAGAGACACACAGAGACACACAGAGAGACACGAAGACGCTCGCCCTGCTCTGGCAGCTCGTTCTGCATTTCCAGGTGGCGGCAGAGACACACAGAGACAGGGAGAGACACAGGGAGAGACACGGAGAGACAGGGAGAGACAGGGAGAGACACGGAGAGACAGGGAGAGACAGGGAGAGACAGGGAGAGACAGGGAGAGACACAGGGAGAGACGGGGAGAGACAGGGAGAGACAGGGAGAGACAGTGAGAGACAGGGAGAGACAGGGAGAGACAGGGAGAGACAGGGAGAGACAGGGAGAGACAGTGAGAGACAGGGAGAGACACAGGGAGAGACGGGGAGAGACAGGGAGAGACAGGGAGAGACAGTGAGAGACAGGGAGAGACAGGGAGAGACAGGGAGAGACAGGGAGAGACAGGGAGAGACAGGGAGAGACAGGGAGAGACGGGGAGAGACAGGGAGAGACGGGGAGAGACAGGGAGAGACAGTGAGAGACAGGGAGAGACAGGGAGAGACAGGGAGAGACAGGGAGAGACAGGGAGAGACAGGGAGAGACAGGGAGAGACAGTGAGAGACAGGGAGAGACACAGGGAGAGACGGGGAGAGACAGGGAGAGACAGGGAGAGACAGTGAGAGACAGGGAGAGACAGGGAGAGACAGGGAGAGACAGGGAGAGACAGGGAGAGACGGGGAGAGACGGGGAGAGACGGGGAGAGACACAGGGAGAGACGGGGAGAGACGGGGAGACACAGGGAGAGACACAGGGAGAGACGGGGAGAGACAGGGAGAGACAGGGAGAGACAGTGAGAGACAGGGAGAGACAGGAGAGACAGGGAGAGACAGGGAGAGACAGGGAGAGACACAGGGAGAGACAGGGAGAGACAGGGAGAGACAGGGAGAAACAGGGAGAGACAGGGAGAGACAGGGAGACAGGGAGAGACGGTGAGAGACGGGGAGAGACGGGGAGAGACAGGGAGAGACAGGGAGAGACGCGGAGAGACGGGGAGAGACAGGGAGAGACAGGGAGAGACGGGAGAGACGGGGAGAGACGGGGAGAGACAGGGAGAGACAGGGAGAGACAGAGAGACACACGGAGACACACGGAGACACACGGAGAGACACGGAGAGACTCACACGGTGACACACACGGACTCTCAGTCACGCACTCACTCGGTCACTCCCCCACTCACCCACCCACCCACTCACCTACCTACTCACTCACCCACTCACCCACCCACCCACTCACCCACCCACTCACCCACCCACTCACTCACTCACCCACTCACCCACTCACCCACTCACCCACCCACCCACTCACTCACCCACTCACCCACCCACCCACCCACTCACCCACCCACTCACTCACCCA